>NC_042615.1:323251917-323462690 GCF_901001135.1 Rhinatrema bivittatum | reverse complement strand
AATACAATGAAATAATAATTTTAGGCTGATTCAATAATGTACTTCATTTGAGTAAGTGTCCACCCCATGGCAATCAGCTTGATCTTATTTAGCATCCTTGCTCCTTTATATAAGTACTTATCGGTTCCAGATGAACTCCTGTCGCTTCTATGAGGTCGAAGCTGCCTGCCCGACATCGGTCATGTTTCGACAACTGCTTGTCTGCTTCAGGGATGTTGGAGGAATCTGTCTTACCACCTCGCGGTTTCAACAAATTTGAAGTACCTATAGTTAATCTTTAAAAATCATTTTCGTGAGCTGCACCTTCATGTCATTCTGTCTTTCTGTCAATGGAGGATGTAATAGCATAGCTAGTTTAAAAGAGGTTTGGACAAATTCCTTCCATAAATTTTTATGAACCGGGTAGCCTTGGGAAAAGCTACTTCTCATCCCTAAGTATAAGCAGCATGGAATCTATCAGCTATTTAGAAACCTGTCAAGTACAACTCAGATTGTAAATATATAGAAACTAAGGTGAAAACTAAGAAATTTATATATGGAATGACATGTAAATTGAACCAAAGGCAGCTTGTCCTTTTAAAATGAAAACATAAATCTCTATGATACAATGATGCAGCATACTCTACTGCTGATGATTTGAAGAAGATGAAACAAATTATGGCAAAAATGGAAGATGTAATAGAGCAAACAGACAAATTAAAGATTAGTAAATCATCTGGAACAGAGGGTATACATGAAAGAATTAAAAAATGAAATTGCAGATCTATTACCAGTAATTTGCAGCTAATCATTAAAATTATCTGTTTTACCTGCAGACTGGAGGATGGCTAATGTAACACCAATCTTAAAAAAGGGGGTGATCTGGGAAACTAAAGACTGATAAGCATCATGTCAGTGCCGGGAAAATGGTATGTCCTCTGGCCTTACCCCTCTCTTCCTTGCATAGAACAGGAGAGAAGGGGCTGGAATAGGGAGTAGAGCAGTTTTTTCTTTGCTCTGCTCCTTGTGTTCTCTTCACTGGGATGGGAGGGACTAGAACAGAAAGCGGAAGGCTACACTCTGCTGAGTGATATTCAACACAGCTGGGAGGTAGCATTTAATTGCCATCTCCAGATTTCTGCCACCCTAGGCACAGACCTAGTGTGCCTATTAGCAAATCCAGGCTAGGAGCTGGTGGATAACAGTATATCTGGATTTTCATAAGGCATTTGACAAAGTTCCTCAGGAGAGATTTCTGAGAAAATTAAAAAGTCATGGGATAGGAAGCAATGTCCTAATGTGGACTGCAAAGTGGTTAAAACATAAGAAACAGAAAGTAGACTGAATGGTCAGTTTTCTCAATGGAGGAGAAGGGCCACTAAATCACAAGCAGATAATGAGAAATTGCAGGAGGACCTAGAGAGACATTAGAGACTGGGCATCCAAATAGACAAAATGTAATACAGACAAGTGCAAAGTAATGCAAATAGGGAAAAATAATCAAACTATAATTACACAGTTAGCTTCCAATTTAGGAGTCATCACCCAGGAAAAAGATCTAGGTCTTATCATGAACAATACATTGAAATCCTCAGCTCAATGTATGGGAGTGTTCAAAAAAGCATCAACGTTAGGAATTATTAGGAAGGGAATGGAGAATAAAATAGAGAATATCATACCTCTGTATTGCTCCATTGTACAACCTCATCTAGAGTACTATGTGCAATTCTGATTGCTGCATCTCAAAAAATACATAGTGAAATTAGAAAAGGTAGAGAAAAAGCTGACCAACTGAAAAGAGGGATAGAACGGTTCATCTATGAGAAAAGGCTAAAGAGATTATGACCCTTAGGCTGAGGGAAGATATGATAGAGATTAGCAATATCATGATTGGAGTGGACTAGATAAATGCAAATCAGTTGTTTACTCTTTCTAAAAAATCTAAAACAAGAGGGACACATTAAAAGTTAATAAATAGCACATTTAAAACAAATTGGAGAAAATATTTTGTTACTCAATGCACAATTAAGCTCTGGAATTCATTGTTGGAGGATGTAATAGTTAGCATGGCTAGTAGGGATGTGCAGACCAAAAGTTTAAGTTCATAAGTCCATAAGTCGAAAGGGGGGGTCAATTTCGGTCAATATGGACATATGTACAATTCCATAAGTTGAGTCTATGTCCATACGTGCACCGATTCCCTAAATAAAAATTTAAACCCCTCACCCTCCTTAATCCCCGCCCCAAGACTTACCAAAACTCCCCAAGCTGGCCAAAAGTTCCGTGAGGGTCCGGGAGCGGACGCGCAGGGAATCACGTGACGCCGCGTCACTCCGACGTGACGCCGACGTCACGTGGTCCACCGCGGTTCCGCTCCCGGACCCCTCGTTGGACCCAAACGGCACTTTTGGCCAGCTTGGGGGGGCCTCCTGACCCCCCCCAAGCTGGCCAAAAGTGCCGTTTGGGTACAACGAGGGTCCGGGAGCGGACGCGCGGGGAATCACGTGATGTCGCGTCACTCTGACGTGACGCCGACGTCACGTGGTCCACCGCAGTTCCGCTCCCGGACCCCTCGTTGGACCCAAATGGCACTTTTGGCCAGCTTGGGGGGGCCTCCTGACCCCCCCAAGCTGGGCAAAAGTGCTGGTCCGGGAGCGGAACCGCGGTGGACCACGTGACGTCGGCGTCACGTCGGAGTGACACGACGTCACGTGATTCCCGCGCGTCCGCTCCCGGACCCTCACGGAACTTTTGGCCAGCTTGGGGAGTTTTGGTAAGTCTCGGGGGGGGGATTAAGGAGGGTGAGGGGTTTAAATTTTTATTTAGGATCAACAATCGCGATTTCCAACGTATTCAACATAGCTATGTTGAATAAGTTGGAAATCCGATCGTTTTCGCCTCATCACTTTTTTAAGTTAAAAAAAAAAATTACGTTGCATTTTACATATATGTTGAGAACGAATGCACACCCCTAATGGCTAGTTTAAAAGAGGTTTGGACGAGTTCCTGCAGGAAAAGTCCATAAATTTTTATGAACAAGGTAGCTTTGGGAAAAGCTACTTCTCATCCCTGATTATAAGCAACATGGAATCTATCAGCTATTTAGAAACCTGTCAAGTACTTATGATCTGTATTGGTTACTGCTGGAAACAGTATATTAGGCTTGATAGACCCTTGGTCTGATCCAGTATGGCAGTTCTTATGATTTTATGTTTCAGTGGTATAAAAAGGAGTTTTAGGTTTTATTTTGTATTGTTTAATTGCTAGTATATAATGTACACAGAAACAGAGGGGTACAGTCACTAAGGGACAACAACAGTACCATGCCTATAATTGCAAGGCACACAAACACATTTCAGTGCATGTATTTTGTGACTAATTTTTGAAAGAGATGCTACTTCGATATTTTCCCTTTCAAAATTAGCTGCACTGTATGCATGTGTTTGGCACCTGATATTTCCATAGGGAAGGTTTCTCTATAACATGGCTAAAATTGCACAGAGTGTGAAAACCTGCACATACGTTTTCTGCTGCAAGAGGAACATTTTTCAACCAGATATTTGGATAAATACCTTTTGAAGATGTTCTTCCTCAAGACATGTTAAAGTTATCATTAGCTTCCACATCGTTAAGCTGAGATGCAGAGCAAGCGATCACTGAAATAGCATAAACAATAAATCTTTAACATGCATGCCAATGAGTCATAGAAATAGAGCACTATTATTTTAATGTGCATCCTATTTTTTTGCATGCTCATACTGGGCTGGATTTTAAAAGCCCTACGCGCGCCGGCCTATTTTAAAAGGCCCAGTGACGCACGTAAAGCCCTGGGACGCGTGTAAGTCCTGGGGCTTGCAAAAAGGGGTGGGGCGGGGGAGGGGCATGGCCAGAGGCCTCCGACACAGCAGCCATTACTGCTGTGTCGGAGGATCGCGTGCCGGCAGGCCTGGATGCTGGCACAAAAGGTAAGATAAAAGTCAGGGGAGTAGGGCTAGGGGGGGAAAGGTTAGGGGAAGGGGTGGAAAGGTCAGGATAGGGAGAAGGGAACGGGGGAAGGCAGCGCGGCTCGGCACGCAAGGTGCACGTCGAACCCCTGATTTCATAACATGCGCTCGCCTGCTTGCGCATGTTATAAAATCACGTGTCCATGTGTGTGCGCCGGGTAGCGCGCGCACATGGATGTGCTCGTGCAGCTTTTAAAATCTACCCCACTGTTTTTAACTCCCACCAAAAATATATAAAAGAGAGGCTTGCACATAGTCTTGCTGTTAGTGCTGTGTAAAGCAAGAACATTCTACTGGATCCAGGATGGTGTCATGGAATGGGGGAATGATATGGGGATAGACTACATACAAGGAAAGCACAAACACACCTTATTGCAGCTTAGTAAATCTTTCCCTAAGGGTCCAATGCAGTAAAATGTGCACTGAAAACAGATGCTAGTATTGAACACCCATTGGGTGGATGTACATGCAGCCACATACCCTGGGTACCCAATGCAATATCTGAATGAAAGGCAATCATTAAAAAGGATGTGCAAAAGGAAAACTGAGTTTCCATAGCACTCAATAGTTTGTTGCATCGGGCACCTAATTGCAATGGGTGGTCCGTACGAGCATCCGTTTTCATCCTGCTTCTTTTTTTCTTACAATACACTTCAGCAACCTTGGCAAAATATTAGGCATCCCTTACTAGGGACGTCTAAATTACGTGGCCATAAGAAAAGTGAGATTCTTCTGAGCAAGTCAAAATCTACATTTATTTTTCTCCACTGCAAGCAGTAAATTAGTGTCACAACGATACTAAGAAGGAGGGTACACTTATACAAACACAGAGAATCCTATTTTTTAAATTTTTTTAATGAGTACTTGACTGCGAGTTAGCTTTCCTCCGCCTCCAAGGCTGGAGTTAAATTTGCCATGTTAAAAAGTGTGCATTGGTCATCTTTCACTTTCCTGCATCGGGGGTAATATAATAGCTAATGTCCACATCTACATGCAATTTACATCTGACAGGCGCTATTATTTATGAATTTGTTAGGGTGCACATTTTGGATGTGCTAATTTCCCTACCATGTCAGGCGCTAGTCTAGCAGGTCCAAAACATGCGCCCAACCGCACTCAAACCCGTGTGCTAAGCAGGGTGCACTTCATTGCATCAGCCCTTAAGTTTGTAAACCATGTTTATATATTTTGACAATCAATATATATGCATACATATTCTGCCTCAAGCATACCATAACTCAAGGAATGACTACATTTCGAGCAGTCGAAATGTAGTCAATATTTAAATCTTTTGATTTAACTGCTAACTCCTTAGTTTGCCAGCTAGATCAGTGTGAAAATTGGGCATGCAATTGTCACTAAGCCTCATAGTGTACTTTGCCCCTGCTATTTGTGTGGCTGTGGCTACAGGGAGAAAATTTGCACATATAATTGAAAGTTTCATTAAATGTGTCTAGTTTTCTTCCCAAACCAGAACACACCTCTGGGAAAGCCTGCTTGAAATGTGTCTAATAATAACCATGTTATGAAACTATGTAACAATATTTAGCTGTTCTGCCTGAAGCAATATTTAAACCCAGGAATCTAGGCACCTGACTGTGATTAGGTGACCACTTCTCTTCTGAAAAGTTTCCTCTCCAATACTAGACCACTATTTAGCAAGCTTGTTAAGTGATAGAGGCCTTCAGTGAATCAACCTCAAACTTCTTAACTCTTCTGGAGAATATTACAATACTATTCCTTAAAATCCTTAACCAGGATTGCTTCAGGAATGAGTAGAGCATGCCTCCTCTTTGATAAAAATAATTGCAGTTATCTTTCATGAAACACCTTAAATTTAGAATTTAAACAAATATTTAGATATACGCAGCAGGAAAAAAAATGTTTCATTTTAAAATTCATTTTGTGGGGACCCTAATTTGTTTCTCTAATTTCAAAATGAAAAAAAAAATGTTTTAAAGTTTGATTTGTTTTTGTTTGGCATTAAAGTCAATGTGGGGATTTCCAGCCTATATTGGCCTCCAGAATACAGGTTTTCTAATCAATTGTCTTCAAACTTGTTGGAAGAAATCAGCAGAAGGGGGAAAGAATTTCAAGGTACCAAGAAAGACAGATGAGATGGGAAAGTGGTACCAAAAGTGGCATGAATAGCCTATGACACAGTAAAGGGTCAAATGGATAGCAGCATTGGCAGGATTTCAACAAGTCACTGTAAGAGGAGCAAAGAAGCAGAAAAAATGGGATGAGAGCCCTAAAAGAGGGCACCAGCAACTGTGCCATGAACCCTTGATGGAATCTCAATTGGCAAACTGGTATTGAAAGTGGTATTAGCATCCTAAGGCAACATGAAGGGGGAACAAAGCTGAAAAGATGGCAGAAAAACCACCAAGGCAGGTACAGATAAAGGGCCCATGCAGCACAAATGATGGCTTCATGGCTCCAAACCACCATGAAAGGTAGGGGTGAGCATTCGTTTGCAACGTGTTGCTAATCCGCAAAGTATAGGGCCATATTCGTTGTATTCGTGGGGAAGCGAAAGGTATCGCGATTCCCCAAGAATACAACAAATCTTCACCGAATTATTTGGCCATCTAAAGGAGCGAATTTAAACAAACCCCTCACCCTCCTGACCCCCCCAAGACGTAACAAAACTCCCTGGTGGTCCAGCGGGGGGTCCGGGAGCCATCTACTGCACTCACGCCGTCAGCTGCCGGTATTCAAAATGGCACCAATAGTCTTTGACCTTACTATGTCACAGGGACTACTGGTGCCATTGGTCGGCCCCTGTCACATGGTGGGAGCAATGGACGGCCGGCGCCATCTTGTGCTCTACCATGTGACAGGGGTTGACCAATGGCACCGGTAGCCCCTGTGACATAGTAAGGGCAAAGGCTATCAGCGCCATTTTGATTACTGGCAGCCAATGGCCCCGCATGCAGGAGGTCACTCCTGGTCCCCCACTGGACCACCAGGGACTTTTGGCAAGTCTTGTGGGAGTCAGGAGGGTCCCCTAAGTAAACTTGATTAATAGCCGTTAATGGACTTCTCCAAGAACTTATCCAAACCTTTTTTGAACCCAGCTACACTAACTGCACTAACCACATCCTCTGGCAACAAATTCCAGAGCTTTATTGTGCGTTGAGTGAAAAATAATTTCTCCAATTAGTCTTAAATGTGCTACTTGCTAACTTCATGGAATGCCTCCTAGTCCTTCTATTATTCGAAAATGTAAATAACTGAGTCACATCTACTCGTTCAAGACCTCTCATGATCTTAAAGACTTCTATCATATCCCCCCTCAGCCATAACCTCTTCAGCCTTTCCTCATATGGGAGCAGTTCCATCCCCTTTATCATTTTGGTTGCCCTTCTCTGTACCTTCTTTTCTCAATACCAGTGGAGTTGCTGCCATATGAACTTTAAGAAACCTTATTGGTCAAAAATTGATTACCTTTTGGACTATAAGTCTTTTCTGCACTTTTTGTATATTCAACATGGAATTGGACATGCATTTTGGACGTAAGTCCATAACCTCTGATGCAAATCGGTGGTTACATGTCCAAAACGTGCATCCAATCGAGGCGTAGTTAACAGCTCTCATCACATATAAATTCATGTTGATGAGGCTATTAGCTATTATCCTCCAATGGAAAATAAATGTGTACCCAACGGGCACATTTTTACTCTCAAAAATCAATGCCTGCCCCAGAGCAGGCATTAACTCTTGAGGAGCCCCAAAAGTTTACAGAAAAGCAGAAAAAATACTGCTTTTCAGTAGTTCCTCCGACTTAATATCATGGCAATATTAAGTTGTAGAAATCAAAAAAGGAGAGCAGTAAAAAAAATGTTTTTAAAAAATAAAAAAGTGTTCCGGCAATCAGGTTAGGAAAATGGCCGTTCAATTAACAAGTATCCATTTTCCTAATCCGTGGCTGTGCACAGGTTAGGAAAATGGAAATTCATAAAATTGAGCATTCGTTTTCCTAACCCACTGACAGTCACTTCTTATGGGTGCCTGATGCTGAGGAGAGGCACTAGGGATGCAAAGTTTTTCATAGTGCCTCTTTTTTTACTGCTGCAGCCCATTTAAATATTAAATCAGGCACCCAAGAGACGTGGATCAGCAGGTGTTCAGAGAGCAAGTGCTCAGTCATGAGCATCCATTAATGCATGCCAATATTGCATTGGCCTGAATCTGTATGACTTCTGCCTTATAGAATGCCTAATTCTAGTGCAAATAAAGAACATACAAAACCAGGTTATGTGCACTCGGGATGTGCATTCATTTTAAAGTGAATAACAATCCAAATAATGTTTTGCATTTTTGTTTTGGTTTGGTTTAGGTTCCTTCATTCAGAAAATTGTGTGCAATATTTGCAAATAGAGCATACTATTCGGGGCAGAATTTCAAAGGTTCTGCGCGTAACATATGCATGTAACCCGAGAAAATCTGCCCCTGCACACACCGGGATGCGCGTATGTCCCAGGGCTTCGAAAAAGGGGCGGGAAGGGGGGCAGGTCTGGGGAGTGGCACAGTCTGGAGGTCAGGGGATGGTCCGGGGGCATGGCGGTCCGGAGGCAGTCCCGAGTCCTCAGGCACAGCGGTCTGTGCTGGGGGATGGTGCGCCGGTGCACGCAAGTTACGCCTGCCTCAGGCAGGCGTAACTTCTGAAAACAAAGGTGGGGGGAATCTAGTTAGGGCTGGGGAGTGGGTTAGATAGGGGAAGGGAGGGAAGGGTGGGGGGAGCGGTAGAAAAGTTCCCTCCGAGGCCACTCCGATTTGTTTGAGGTCCATATTCAAAGGTTTTGTGTGGTTAACCACTGACGTTGCATCCCCTACTCCACCTCAGTGGGTGGATTTTGTATGGATAAAAAGAGGTGATGCTGAGGATGTTACCAAGAATAGTTTTAATTTGTCTAGTCAGCACTGATATTCAGAGCTGCTTGCTCATGTTATAAAATCGAGCATAGATTTTATAACATGAGCACAGCTGCGTGCTCATGTTTAAAAATTGAGCATAGATTTGTTTGTGCCAGGTTGCGCGAACAAATCTGCGCCCACGTGCAGGTTTTAAAATCTGCCTTTGATTTTCAAAGCACTAGTATGTAAAAGTGAGAGTTTATGTAGTAAGTCTCTCTGAAAATCAGGTCCTGGATGACAATAGCAGAGTAGTTGTGAAAAATAGATTTCATGCCCAGTAAATATGTTCAAAAAACATTAAAAATGTTTGTTAAAGCTTTCATCATATGTTTTAATGTTAAAGCTTCTGTGCAAGTGTCTAAAGACAGTGAAAAATTAAAAGGAATACCTTTTTTTCTCACAATCAGAAATATCTGTGCTGTAGCTTCAGTTTGCAAAAACACCAGTAAGACTTCTAGTAGCCTAGCCATATCACTCTTGTAGAAAAACTTATTCTTTACATTGGACCAATAAAATATGTTGTACATGAACTTTTAAGATTATACAGATCCCTAGTCAGACAAGGCATTTGAAAAAGGGACATGTCTGTTCTTGAAATCTCACACATAACAGTATCTTTGAAGTATTCTTTTATTGGCATAGTAAAAGGTTATAGAAAGAGTGAAAATGGCCGGAACAACTGTACAGACTGTTCCAATGAATAAATGTCCTATTTCAGTACGGAGCAATGTTCAAGGCATGCACTGGACAACGCAAGAATACTAGAGTCAAAATGCATTCTAAAAAGTGAACTAATCTGGTATATATGTCATTGATGTATTGATAATTCAACCTCTTAAGTCATGGAGGTCCATATTCAAAGGTTTTGTGTGGTTAACCACTGATGTTGCATCCCCCTACTCCACCTCAGTGGGTGGATTTTGTATGAATAAAAAGAGGTGATGCTGAGGGTGTTACCAAGAATAGTTTTAATTTGTCTAGGCAGCACTGATATTCAGAGCTGACTGGATAAATTGCCTGGCTAAACTGGACATATAGCAGCTAGCAGGCCTAGTTACCTGGACACCTCTGCCTGGGTAACTTTAGAGAGGATATTCAGTAAGCATAAGTGGCCTCCTGCTTGGTCCGGATTATGCTTGGAGTGGGGAGTATCACATGAGAAATTATATTCACTAATATGATTATCTTCAGGTTTGTAGCCTAAGTGGGGGATGAAACGGGGTCCGGGTCACCCTGATACCACAGTTCTATGCCCTTCCCAAACAACCTCTCATCTGTGGCACCACAGACCACATAAAATCATCACACCAGTAATTAACATTAACATTAAATCCAACCATTACATTAAATGGGAAAATACAATGGTGAAGTATAATATAAACTTTCAGTTTTCTATTTTAAATCAAGCAATGCAAAAATAACACTGAGTATAGCCAACATACTCATATGGATAATAAAAAAAGAAAAAAAAAAGGAATGCTAATAGAGAAAGGTTGGGGGGAGAGCAGTGGAAAAGGGTAAACAGTGGAGTGCCTCAGAGATCTGTACTTGGACCAGTGCTTTTCAATATATTTATAAATGATCTGGAAAGGAATACGACGAGTGAGGTTATCAAATTTGCAGATAAAATTATTCAGAGTAGTTAAATCTCAAGCGGATTGTGATAAATTACAGGAGGACCTTGCAAGACTAGAAGATTGGGCATCCAAATGGCAGATTAAATTTAATGTGGACAAGTGCAAGGTGTTGCCTATAGGGAAAAATAACTCTTGCTGTAATTACACGATTTTAGGTTCTATGGGGCAGATTTTTAAAAAGTACCCGAGCGCGTACTTTTCTTCGCGCACCCGGCGCAAAAAGAGTACGCCGGATTTTAATAGATACGCGCGCGTATCTTTTAAAATCCAGGGTCGGCACACGCAAGGCTGCGCAAAATCGGCAGCCTGCACGCACCGAGCCGCGCAGGCTGCCTCCGTTCCCTTCGCGGCGGCCCCCCCATTCCCTCCCTTCTCCTACCTAACCCCCCCCCCCCAGCCCTATCTAAACCCTCCTACCTTTATTATAAAAGTTATGCTTGCCAACCGGCTGGCGGCGAGTGATTCCCCGGCCTGGGAGCAGTTTCGGAGGCCTCAGCCACACCCCCGGAATGCTCCCCGATGACGCTCCGCTGTGACACGCCCCCGACACGGCCCCCAGGGCCCCCCCTATGAAACATAGGCTCGGCGCGCAGGGGGAGCTTGGGGCAGGTTTTTGGAGGGTATGTGCATATCTTTCGCCAAACATAGCTGAATGAATAGATTTCAACCTCTGAGTGAATAGGTTATCAACAACTTTGATGCCAGAACTATCTATAAAGAATGGGGAGGTGTCCAGGCCAGATCCTGGGTGCCAGAGCAAATTTGAGTACCAGGCCCAGATTTAACTGCTTCCTATTCTTTGAGATTTTAGTGGGGAAGGCGCATGAGATTATCAAGACTACCAATCCCCATATGGCTTGAACTATGTACTTGAAAAATCCCCACCAATGGTTGGTGTTTTTGCTGCATTAGAGCTTGAAGCAAGAGGTCCTGCTCTGTGGATAAATGAGGTGGACGTATGAAGTTCCACAACTTTGCCATCCCTACAGAGCCAGACAAGGACTATGTGCATATTTTTAAAACAGATAGGAAAAGTATGTGCATTCAATGTGTTGATGAACAGTACATGTTTCAATGCATTGCATCTATTAGTGCATAAACTTACATAAGCGCAACTATTGCAGGGTAGAGATGTGTGCATTTTATAAAATGCGTATATGTGTGTATATATATATATATATATATATATATATATATATCTTACACGCAGGTTATAAAATACTAAGGTAAAACTACATGACGCCATATACTCACAAATATGCTGCCACACACAGTTGTTTGAAAGTTATCCTCCCTATGGAGTGGAGATTTTTTGGTCTTTGACTATTTTTTTGAGACTTTACCCCCTAAAGTCCACATTTACCATCACAGAAATAGAGATAAGAGATTCCAGACCTACAAGGAGCCTACTCCCTACCAGTAAAGAGTGGTGGTTGGTGGTGGTGATGGGGGATGTTTGACTAGTGCTTGCCCTTCAAAGGGTCACTGACTCAGCTAACAGAACTGAGAAATGGCACTTTGGGACTGTTTATGCATGAAAATTAGCTGGAAAATGTTGTTGTGGAATGAACTTTAAAGCATTTTTGGTTGCATTAAATTGCTATTGAACACCCAGCGTATTTCTTCAGTTAGAGGTGCCCTAAAACAAGGACATCCCAAGTGTGAGCACATCTGTGAGAGCAGCCAAATGAGAGACCGAGAGACTTTGTGCCCTGGTTCCTACCACTGTGAGCCTCAGAGATTTTTCTTCCTCCCCACCAGATTGAACCCTGGAAGTAAGAGTGGCCTGGGGACTGCTGTTGTGCTCTTATATTCTGGAAGGTCCCTGAAGAGGGGCTTACATTATTAAAATACTTAAGTTTTTAATTATATTTAGCTACAGTATATTTCATAAATGGCTATTTTATTAATCAGTCCCCATTTTCTAATAATTCCCTTGCAAAATTTGAGAGGCCCCAAAATCACCAGTGAACTTAAAATATATATATATATATATATATATATATATATTTATCTAATGCAGGTTCCTCAAATGGCCAAATCTGCTTTGGAGTGTGAGTAGATTGCCTGATTGTGAGATCTGCGGTCAAGGCTGGTGGAAGCACTAGGAGGATTAAGTGACCCCTTAGAGCACCACGGGTCGGGTGGCAGTGGGGAAGAACAGGAGGCTGCATGGTAGTAGTAGCACAGGCAAATGGAGAAGGATCCGGGCAGCGTGGATTCATCTACATGTGGATGAGATCATGAGAATTATCACAAGGGATAGGCACAGAGAGAGAGACGGGGAGGGGGGAGAAAGAAAGATGGTTTGCCTAGAGCAGCTGAGCACCTTGCACTGGCCCTGTCTGTGATGGGTACTTTGCTGCAGATTCCAGTAAACCTTCTGCACTTCTACTATGAGTCTGTATCAAATTTGTTGAAACGTTTTACCATGTTTGCTAGACAGATTTCGAAATCTGAGGTCAAATTCAAACTGGGTTGAAAGTCTCCAGATTTGTGGTGCACTTTGACGTTTCTGCACATCTATTGTCTTTGGTGATGACTTTGTATTCTTACTGTGTGCATTTTCATTTTTTAATTCGCTGAAATCTCTCTGTGTCCCTGACCAAGTTACAGTTTATCTAATTGGAACAGGAATTTTTACTATCCCCTTAATCTTATAGGACCTGTCATATAGGCCAGGTGCCTGAAGTAAGCTCCCTGCTCATTCATCCTAAAGATGACATTCTATACAATGTTATTCTGAAACGCTATTGTGGCAAACTGCACTGGTGTCCTATTTAAACAATATACGTGTCAAAATCCAACGTTTTAGTAGCATAATTACTCTTGCTACTTAAACTACTCCAACTGTTATTACTCTAATCAATAACAACAATGTCATGATATTTCATACTGGGGCTTTAAGTAAAACCAGAAAAATAAATATCACTGCAGAATTGCGACAGAAGTCCCCTCCCTCGTGATGAAGACCTCACTTGCATTTTGCTGGGCAAGCATTTTCCTCCTGCTAGACCATGATTTCTCTGCTGAATAATAAATACATTGTAGACAATGTCACATTATGCGGATTATCTATTACTGAAAATTTAGCAGCTTGCAAGGGGATGGAATGGAGGAAGAAGATCAATGCAATGAATAAGGAGGTGTAAATGTGCTCAGAAAGATGAGTTTAAAAATAAATATATTATAGATATAGAAATAGATAATTTTGCTGTCTCATTATGGGTTTTGAAAAACTGTAATCAAACATGACATGCAGAGAAGGTGTAGAAAACTATCTGGCACTGCTTTTACTTTGTCAGTCATAAACAGGTTATTATTTATAAGAGATTTCAGCTTCCATCAGCACTTTAGTGACAAATCTATTTTTATTGAAATTTTTTGTACGTGCTGCAAGACCAGAGGGGAAAAAAGTCTCTAGAAAATTCTCTTGTCAGCACCGCATAGAATTTGACTGACTTTTTATGGTGCCTTCAAATGTCTACATTGATCCTTGATGACAGTAATATCACTTTTATAATGCTCCCACATAAATAATATTTTACAGCAGCATAATTAGTGTAGACAGGCTTCATATGTTTAACTTCCAACCTTCACTTCATGCTTAAGTTGGAATCATGTCAACCGTCAACGGGCCAAGGCTTTGCCATTAAGCTCTCATTTCATGAAATGTAATCATTTCACAAAATTACCCATCAAAATATGTTGTTAAAAATGCATTAGAATTATATTGAATTGACCAATATCTTGAATGCAACCACAAAAAAATACAATTTATAGATCTACTTGTTGCTTTGACAGAACACTGGAAAACAGAGGCCATGAAAAGTATCAGCAACAATGAATGATCATAGGAAGGGTAATTTCATACATTGGGGTAAAGTCTATGTGTACTTTTTTGGCGAATTTTCCGAGTATGCCAGATTGCGCACGTAAAAACTGTATGTGCGTGCATAAGTAGCATGAAAGTGTGTATATGCTGTTCCATAAATGTTGAGAGTGCGTGTGTGCTTGTAGTACTGCTTGAAAGTTGCCTTTTCATAGAGGTATGCACGCATACATTACCAAACTTGTCCGAATAATTTTATACCTGCTAATTGACTTGCACAATTGAAACTGGACTTGTCTTTTGTCTGCAGTTTTTGGGTAGGAGGCATGGGGGAACTATGAGAGGATGTAGGGGAGCTAGTGTAGGTATCAGTGAACTGATGATTCCAAGTACATGCCTAAGTATTTTTAGAATTATGTTCTAGCATAAGTATTTTTAGAATTATGTATATTAGAACATAAGAACTGGGTCAGACTGTGGGTCCATCAAGCCCAGTGTCCTGTTTCCAACCATGGCCAATCTATGTCACAAGTACCTGACAAGATCCCAAACAGTAAATAGATCCCATGTTGCTATCACACCTTGATAAGCAGTGGCTATTTCTTAAGTCTACTTGGTTAATAACAGTTTATTGACTTCTCCTCTAGGAATTTGTCCAAACCTTTTTTAAATCCAGCTACACTATGGGCCAGATTTTAAAAAGAGTATGCGTGTAAATCTGGGCTTGTGCGTGCTAGGCCTATTTTCAAAAGGCCCAGCAATGCACGTAAATCCCGGGACATGTGTAAGTCCCGGGGCTTTACTAAAGGGGCAAGAAGGGGGCGTGGAGTGGGTGGGGCGTGACGGTCTGGGGGCAGGGCGGGGGCAGGGGCAGAGGCTCCAGGCACAGTGGCCATTTGCCGCTGTGCCAGGGATCGTGCGACGGCAGATGGCCGGCGCGCGCAACTTACTTCAGCCCTGAGAAAATCCTGCAATTTCTTTCTATTACTATACCATGACTATAAGAATTACTTTAAATCATACTTAATATTACTCATCAGGTTACCTGCCTCATTATTTGAAAAGTTCATTCTGGTGCTCTAATAGTTAATCACCACAATTTATAGTATTTGAAAGTTAAAATCTCTCTCTGCTTTTACCCCACATTAAAATGAGTCCCCGGGAGACAATTAAAATGCTAGATGGTAAGACTTACGTGGCAGTCTGGATTACTGGTGGGTAAGATGAAACAAAACAGTCCCAGCAAGCAAAATATTGAGCTTTATTTCTTTCTTAGTGTCCTTTTACTCACACACAAGCAAGAGTTTAACTTCCCCTTAAGCAACAATTTGGAGTTGGGAGGGTTTAAGCATGCTTCCCACATGGAAAATTACAAAGGGAATAAGTATATCATGCAGATGTTTTTCAAGCACTGCCTCAGCTGGGAAATTTGCACATTCCTAAAATGGTGGCCCCCATATCCTGGGCTCATCATGTTTTAAAAGACCTGCCTGGCTCCAGAAAAGCCTCTTCAGCCTCGAGTTAAAAAAAACCACTGGGGTGGGGGGGGGGGGGGGAGGGTGGATCTGCTAGGATTCCCTCTCGCTACCTCCATCCTAGACCCTTGTGCAGATAAAAGTTAAAAATAAAGTGAAATGCTTTGCATTTACATCTCCCCAATAAGGAAGGGCTACCCCATTTTAAAACCATTGCTCCTACTCCTCTATACACCTTCTTCCTATACCACCAGGTATATACCTGTTGGTGTAGTAGGGGCAGGAACATCAATCATCCAGTGGCTCTTTCCCTGCTGGCTTCATTGTCTAGATTACATGATGAGGAAATAGTAAGCCTGGGGTTGACTTTTATTGCCGGTGCCAATATGAAATGGATCCAGCAAGGCAGAAGCCAATGAAGGGCACTCCTGCCCCTACTATACCACCAAGGATTACAAGTAGGAATTGAAGGATAGGGAAAAGGGGATCCAGAGGTGTAAAGAGTAGAGGTGTGAAGGGGGGGGGGTGGTGTTTCCTACAATTATATATATATATATATATATATATATATATTGAAAAAAGAAAAAAAAGAAATGGGGCCTCCTGAGGTCTATATAGAAACACGTGGTATTGAGAAATTAAACAATCACAACGCTATGAAATTTTATCTTATGTTTAAGGACCATCATACCACCCACAGTGCTCACAAGTCAGACTTGCATCTCATGCACCTTCACGGGGTCACATTTAATCAATTGGTCCAGATGGAAGGCATCAAAGTTCAATTTTGTGTACTGTCGGGGAAACTTGGACAAGTTTCCCCGACAGCTACGGGATAAGTAACCCCGATAACTCAGAAACAAGGGAAGTTGCCTTTTTTAATATATATAGCAAAAAAATTCATAAAAAGTACACAAAATTGAACTTTGATGCCTTCCATCTGGACCAATTGATTAAATGTGACCCCGTGAAGGTGCATGAGATGCAAGTCTGACTTGTGAGCACTGTGGGTGGTATGATGGTCCTTAAACATATAAGATAAAATTTCATAGCGTTGTGATTGTTTAATTTCTCAATACCACGTGTTTCTATATAGCTCATTTTAATCGTGGGATTTTTCATTAAGAGAATTTGTGTGTTTGGCCTCCTGAGATCTCCCATACTCCACCCACTCCTCCCACCCAGAAAATGCTATGGCCAGGATCCTTCCTGGCACCCACTTACCCAGTCCTGGGAGGATGCACACATGAGGCCTAGGCTTGGACCAGGACCTTAGGTAGGGCCTAGGCTGAGGTTGTGGTGACTTATTGTGACCTAAGTCTAAACTAGACCAAGGATTCAGCCTGGGCTTAAGGGTTGGGACCAGAATTCAATGCCTAGGTCCTAGGCCTAGGTCCTAGGCAAGGCCCAGCCTTGAAGTTCTAGACCCTATGCAATGGCCTTAGCCAAGGCCTGGGCCCAGGCTTAGGCCTGATGCCACGAACCAGCTCGGAAGCCAGATAGTGATACTGGGGCCTCAGCCCAGATCCAGGCCCATCCAGCAAAGAGGCCAGATCCTGACACCTGTACCTTGGCCTTGATCAGGGCCTGATGCCGTAAACCATCCCAGAGGCCAAGTACTGATGCTGGGGCCTCATCCCAGAGGCTGGATCCTGACTCTGTGGCTTTGGCCTAGAGGCTGGGTCCTGACAACTGGGCTTCAGCCTGGACCTAAATCGAATGTCAGGGCCTAACCTGGAGGCCAGATCCTGATGCCTGGTCCTTGGTCTAGGCCAGGGCCTGGATCGTGGCCTGATGCCGCAAGCCAGCCCAGAGGCTGGGTACTGATGCCAGAGCCTTGGCCCGGAACTAAGCCCGACACCAGGGCCTGGCGCAATGCTGCAACCCAACCCAGAGGCCAGGTACCTTCACTTCTTGTATATGTCCTGGCCAAGTTCCAGGTATTGGGACCAAGCCAGGATATGCATAGAATATGGTAATTATGGGGGAGTGGTCATCTGGATATTTCCTAGAACTTTCCTCGAGTCTTGGCCTAGGCCCTGGAATTGGGCCTAAGCCTAGGCCAAGGTGCCATAGCTGTACTCAAGCGTAGGTCAGGCCCCCTTGCTTTAGGTCTGAGCCTATTCCCGAAGTGAGTCCCCAGCTTTGGGTCTAGGTCTAGGCCTGACCAGTGACTTTTTTTTTTTAATGGGGTTTCAAAATGAAATGAGTATGTCGGAATTTAACTTGTTCTATTTTGAAACCAATCAGAAGTGAAATAGGAAATGTCTCATTTCCTATTTCATTTCTCCCAAATGCCAGATTCACACTAGACCCCAGGGATTCTTTTACTTGGGACTGAAGGGGGTTTCTGGGGCCAATGAAGACCGAAGAAAGAAGACAAGAAGAACTCCGAGGCCTTGGTGCTAGCCCTGGGCCTGACCATGGGTTAAAGCCCCGGAGTCAGAATCTTGCATCTGGGTCAAGACCCAGCCTCAGGTCTAGGCCCATGTTCAGGCTGAGGCAACAAGTGTTGGGACCCAGTCTCCAGACAGTTCATAGTTTCTGGCCTGGATCCAAGCAGGGGCCCATGCATTGGGCCCTGGTTCCAGGTCAGGTTCCAGCATTGGGCCTGGGTTTGGGCTGAGGCCCCGGTGACTTTACCCTATCTCTGGACTTTGATGTGGCATCAGGCCTGGATCAGGCCTCAGCCTAGGCCAAGACTCAGGTATTGGGTCCAGGCTTTGAAGCCTAGGACTTGCATATGGCATAGGCTGAGGTCACAGTGACCTACCACATCATAGGCCTATGCAAGGCTAGGACTTCAACCTAGGCTTTGGATCAGATCCCCCCATACCGGCTAAGTGGAGGCCGGGGAGGATCCTGGTTCTGGCATTTTTTCAGGTGGAAGCTTTGGAGGCCTTGGGGTTTTTTTCTATTTTGGGTTTATATTTTTCATTGTTTACTTCAGGTTTTTTTTTTAACTAAATAAACAAAACAAAATTTATGAAAAGCCAAACCTCTGTAAATGAAATGAGAAACAAAACATTTTTTTCTTCCCACCCCTAGTATTCATATAAGACCAACTTTGTGTCAGTTAAATTGGCTACCTTTCAAAAGTAGGATACAATTCAAAAAGCTTTGCTTTGTCTTTAAGTGCGTGAATAAATAGGCCTCTATTTCTTCTACTATCTTCCCATCCTCTAGCTTCAGCCAGATTAACTTATACAAAACTTTGTGTATTCAGTTGCTATGCCCCAATAATATGGACCAATATATCATTACCACTATACCTTGAGACTTCCTACTTAACTTTAAAAATAAATAGTTGCATATTTGGCCAAGCCTTTTAATAAATTCCAAGGCAGAGACTCTTCCCTGTACTCCCATATGCCAAAACCTCCTCATCATAAGTCCTTAACCTCATTCACCACTGGACTACTCCTTTTATTCTTACTCCTTCAGCACATACTACCTGCCCGATTACAATATACTGTATATGCTTCTGTACTCTTGTACCCAACCTTATATTATTGCTATCTATTTCACCCACTGGTCCCTTTCAGGCCAATACAGTAAGGAGCGGTAGGAAGAGCTGCGTTAGTGCCGGGCGCACCTGCGGTTGCCGCACGCACAGTCCGGCTCACCTACCGCTCGATACCGTATTGAAATGTCGTGCAAATGCAAGCTGCGTCCAAGAAGCGTCCGTGAAGCGTTAGGCCCGCGCAACCCATTTTACTGTATAGAGCGCTATACAGTATCCTGGGTGCGCGGGCCTAACGCTTCACGGACACGCTGGTATCTGTCATTTCAAATGACATTTGAAATGACAGGTACCAGGAAGTGGACGGTTCTCCTACGCTCGGGATTGCCAGTCCTCTCTCCCCTTCTCCCGAAGCAAGACCTCGTGGATTTTACACACACCCTTTTCCTATTGAGTTTGATATATCTAGGCCTAGGTTAGCTAGATAACGTTAGACCTGCTTCTGAGCAGGTCTAAAGTTGTATGGTCGGATAACTGCTACTTAACTGGATATCTTTAAAAGATATGCCAGTAAGTAGCGCTGTCATCAGAAAGCGGGTTAGAAGCAGGGTAACCGCGGCCGCACTTTACTGTATTGACCTGTTTGTTATCTATTTTATGTTTTGTTTCAACAGATCACGTCTCACTATCTACCTCTTGTCTGTATTCATGCTTTAATCTCATGTTTAGTATCTTTGATTTGATTCATTGCAATTTGGATTATAATTTTGTTTAAAAATTTTTATTCAAATTCCAGTATTGAAATATGTCACCAGTCTCAACATTTTTGTTTCTCGCAAAGCCCCCAAACTACACACAAAACAGTCATGAATAAATCATGAAAGAGCAGCAGGAACTTGTTGGGTTATCACATGAGTATAATATGTTATAAGGCACTTCTGCAAACTGCTACCCCACCATATTGTTTCTCATAAAAACATACTCTCTGATGTGCATCTAAAGGCAAAGACTTTAGAAAGGGTTCCCAAATGTCTTGAAGCAATCCTTGTGAAATGACCTGTTTTACAGTTGCCATTTTGAACTTCAGATAATCTTAGCTTTCAACACTGAAATATCCTTTCCTTAATATCCTTTTCCAAACATTTAATTAAAATACATTTCTTCCCCACCAGACACAATTTAAGCAGCAGCAATTTATGCCCCCTCGAATCAAGGGCACCCCAAAATGCAAAATTATTTTCAGACAGGTATGTGTCCTTTTGTTATTGTGTTAATTTCTCTCCTATTTGTTTCCAAAATTGTAGAATTCAAGGACAGTCCCAAAGAAAATGGATTAAAGTTCTGTGATTTTTTTTTTTTACATTTTAAATATTGATCAGAATGTTTTATTCTCAATTTGTATACACACAAGGGAAGAAACAATGCAATATAAAACTTGATTCTGTAACCCTCACAAAATTATATTTTCTGTTACCTTATAAACTAAAGAATTGCATGTGTGTATATATTCCTCCATCATAGGCAAATTTAGCTCTTTCTGTAGACAATCAATAAGGAACCTTTATTGGTCCTGTTAAATCTCTTTAGTTGCTGGAAGCCCAGTGATATATACTGAGTTCTTTAGTGAATGCAGTGGTAATATAGTTCTCAACCTAGAAATGGTCAAAGAAGTTCTAGTCCGTGAGACCAAATTTATCCTTGCAAATCCAAACTGACTCTAGAGTTCCTATTCAGCAATCCCAATACACTGAATATAGATTTACCTGGGGGAAGCAAAGATTACCCACCTGAAGCAGATAGAAAGGCAAATCACTAAGGAGAGTTGAACGTTTTCTTAACAATTTCCAGACCCCTCGTAGATTTTACAAACCCCTTTTCCTATCGCATGCGATATTTAGTGCAGTTTGATATACTAGGGCCTAGGTTAGCTAGATAACGTTAGACCTGCTTCTGAGCAGGTCGAAAGTTGTGTGGCCGGATAACTGCTACTTAACTGGATATCTTTAAAGATATCCCACTAAATAGCTCTGTCATCAGAAATAAAAAGCTAGAAAATAAAGGGGCCAGTGGGGCCAATCGTCTCCCTCCCCCCCAAAAAAATATCTTAAGGCCACTTGGGCTAAGGTCCTCCTTGACACCCAAAATCTTTTAATGGCCCAGAGGGTCTCCTGTCCTAGTTTTGAAAAAATTGACATATATCAGCCTGCCCTCTCCCTTCTCTCCATCAACCCACATGAATGCTACTGGCCGGGATTCCCCCCTTCCCATACCCTCTCCAACCTTCCCCCCCCCCCCCCCCACCACCAGTACCTTCTTTTGCCTTGCCAGGGACAAAGGATCATCTGCACCTCCAGCACTGCTGTAAGAGAGTTAGCATTGAAGCATAAGCTTACGTTAAACTTACAATTCCAGTGCCACCAATCTCTTAGCCCAGATAACTTTAGGCTGTATAGTTCAGCGGGTCCTCGAAATGTTATAAATAAATATACATTAACAACTGTCAATATAGGCCAAAGTAATAAAAATGCTTACATAATATTTGGCAAGGGGAGAATATGACGAGTCATTTAAATACTTCAAGATATTTGTGCATAAGCTGGGGACCTCTTTCAATTGGAAAGGAGGCGTTAGAACAAGGGGTCTTGGAATGAGGGTGGAAAGGTAGATGCAGATAATCTATGGATATATTTCTTTACAGAGAGGTTAATGGATGCATAGAAACAGCATTCCCAGTGGAGGTGGTGGAAGACGTAAATAGTATCTGAATTCAAGAAAGCATGAGAGAAGAGCAAAGGATCTCTGTAGGAGTGATAAGGGATTGTAACCTGAATTAGTTTGGTGTGAATGGGGCAGACTGGATGGGCCACAAGGTTTTTTTCTGCAGTCCACATTTCTATGATTCTATAACACTGCATCAAGGTTTTTGAGGGTTATTTTAGCATAAAATGGACAAACGTTTGTACTGTTTCTAAATGCTAGGATCCCTTAAGAATGAGACAGTCATTTAATGACATTTGGAAAACACCAGCATTTGTTTGTGTCATCTGTATCCAAACTGATGGAAAAAAAAACTAAAAAAAAAAAAATTGTTTTGATTTTTCTATCCTATACTAAAATGATTTAACATGCACTGAAGTGCAGAAACAAATTAGAACGAAAAAAGCAGAAATGAAATGGAAAACTACACTTTTTCTATGTACTTACTACTTTTCCTGCCCTTGTTACATTTAAGTGCTGGCAATAAGAATGAGGGCCTGCAACTGTTATGTAAGCTCTATCTTCTACAATTGTCCTCTGTTTTCCTCATTATAGGGAAGACCAGGTACTCAGGTCACTTTCACAAAGCTGGGAGATGAGGACTCTAGTCAGCCTGAATCTACTTGGGCATTCTCAATTGATTCCCAAAATATGTCCAGGGGCAAACAGATCTATAAGATGCTTGGTATTTCTAGGAAAATGCATAAAAGAGTGGATGTACTCTTAAAGCCACTGAGTTAAACCTCAAAAGCAGTTCCATCTTAATTAGGTCAAGTGGAAAAAAAGGCACTAAACTCTGTGTATCCTTTATACAGCAGGTAATTGTGAGAAATGAGCACAGAATGCATTTCAACAGAGCCAAGTAGTGATGTGTAGGGGGGCCATTTTGTTTCTGTTTGATTTTTTTTTTTTTTTTTTTTGCTTCTGCTGCAGGTTTATATTTGCTTTGTTTTCTTTCTGAACCAAAATAAACTTAGAAAAAAAGAAAAGAATCAAAACAGGGCTTCTCTGCCTCCCCATAATCCGGGCTGGGATCTACCTGGGGCTAGGCTGAGCCAGGCACTTCTCAGCCCCTCTGCTGGGCTGGGGGTCACCACAAACCTCCCACTTACCCCCTTGAGGGGGTCTTCAGTATAGAAGAACATAAGAGCATGCCACACTGGGTCAGACCCAAAGTCCATCAAGCCCAGTATCCTGTTTCCAACAGTGGCCAAGCCAGGTCACAAGTAGCTGGCAGGATCCCGAGGGCTAGACAGATACTTCTCTAACATTCTTGGAGGAAAATTCCGTAAACCATTGTTAAGGGTAGAGCTGCAGAAAGGGGCAGGAGTGATGCCCAGTCTCTCCTTTCCCTGGCTCTGGCTCCACAGTGATGCTAGCCAGCCCTGAGTCTAGTGCCAATGTTTGATATAAACAAAATGTCATCTTAGGGTTGGCCACCACCTCAAAACTAGCTGGTGCCTTTGTGAAGCCAGGGAAGGTAGGGCAGGAGTGTCTGGGGATTGGTCCTGACCATTTCTATGCTGGACATAGGGGTACGTAGGAGATTGGGAGACCCTAGCCCTACCAATTGGCATGGGGTAGAGGTTGGCATGGGGTAGAGGGTGCAGAGGGGTCCTGGGAGGCCCAGGGCATTAATGCAACAGGGGCAGAGAGACACTTTTTTTTTTTTTTTTTTTTATGAATCCAAATTATCCAAACATTTTCTGATACTTTCAATGAAATCTATTTTAGCCTGTTCCATTCAAAAAGAACTAAAATAGACTGTCATGTTAAAAAAAATGCATTCATTCTTAATAAAGGCACATCCCAAGTGCCAAGTGGCTACCCCATTCCTCCAGCTGCCCGTGCAAGACTGGTGCTGTGGCGATTACCATACTGTTTGTGCAAAAGCCTTGAGAATTCAGCTGCGATATAAGGCAGTTCCCCCTTCTTATTCTTCATGCTTCTTTTCTAATTTCATTCCAATGGATAGAGAAAAAGGAAAGTGGCATGATCTGCTCCCATTATTCAATGAGGAGAAATAAAAATAGCAATTGTTCATTGACAGGAATGGAAGAGAGAGGCTAAAATGAAGGCTGACCAGACTTATTAAATCTATTTGGGGTATGTTTGGGGGATTAAAATCTGTGCATAACCCTTTCTCGTTGATTGGAACCTTCCAAATAATTCTGGCCCCATGCATATTTTTCCAAGCTAAATTTGTGCATTTAACTAGTCAAATTTAATGGGTAAGAGGGTGAACACTTTTAGCTGATATATTTAACCAGATAACAACTGAACTTATCTAGTTAAATCTTTTCAAAATCTACCCCTTGGTAGCTTTAATTTTAAGCATTCGCCACAGCTGGTAATGCACTTATGCTGTAGGCAGCAGTAATGCATGAGAAGTAATGGCTGTAGTAATACAAGGCAGACATGCCCCCCTCCCCCAAGCAAGCAAAGAAGGGGCTTGTAGCCCAAGCAACACCACCCCCAAAGCATGAAGAGTGTTCCCTGGCAGCTATCCCAGGCATGAATAGCACACCCAAGTCAAAAAGACCAACCTTCCAAGACTCAGGCACCTCCCTCCATGAGTTCCTCAACTCCTGATCATCCTATCTGGCAACTGGTGAGGGTGTTTCAGGGCACTAGTGATACTCATGTGTTCGTGCCTCATGCTCGGAGAACCTCAGTAGTTACAGCTTGTGAGTATGGCTCGTTCATGCCCCCAAAAGCCCGCACCAAGGTCTGGATAGATTAAGTAAGTGTTCAGGAACCACATGGATGACTGGGTTTCAGTCCTGGGATGGTGTCTAATGCATGTGTTCTTCATTCTTGTGGGCATACTAATAGATTGAAAGCTGCATAAGTCGGATGTCTGGCTCCCAAAATACTTACAATAGCTATAACTCTTGAGGTGTAGTTAACTTTTTTAGGATATTGCAACTTGTGTGCTGCTTGACATGAATTGTGGTTAGTGATTTTAATATTAATGAGCTGTTTTGCATGCATTTCCATGCAAAGTAACTCATTAGTATTATGCTTATGTTAACTCTTTTTTTGTGTTATCAGTAATGCTTACTCCTACTAACTGATAATGCATATTAATGCAAACCTCATGTTAAGCAATAGATTTGACATTTAAAGGTGAATTTTAAAGAAGATGCAAGCACACAAAATAGCAGATTTGAGCTCAAAGACGATAACTTTCAGTGCGGCATGTGGGTGCACATTAGTGTTTGTGCTTCCGAAGTGCACCCAGGGATGAGGCGATTGTATAACCTGCACGCACATATGCATGCATGTTATAAAATAGCCTGAGTGCGTACACATGTGCATCTAATTTTAAGTGGGCACATGCCTAAGCACGTAAATCCCATTTGTACCACATAAGTCAAGGTATTTTAAAATCTGCGTGCATCTGCGCCATGACCAGTTTCACAAGTTCATCCAACAGTTCTCCTTGTGTTGTGCTAGGTCCTCCAACCCCCTTGATTTAATAGTCTGCACTCCCCCCGGTTTACCCTAAACCATTTAACACTCACCAAAGAAGGCTTTTTTTAACAACTTACACCTCTTCAGAAGTAAACTTACGTGGCAGTGGATAGTGCGTGTAAGGATTTATGCACATATCGCTTGGCCACTCCAAGCCCATATCGCTCCGAGACGATGTCACTTTTTTAAATCAAGTGAGGGTGGTACAGCGGGAGATATATGTTGCATCTGTCCAGCTTTTAAAATTCGGTGGGTGCACGCAAGCCCAACTTGTGCATGCATCTCCCGTATTGGCGCAACGTCCAGGATTTGAAATTCACCTTATACATGCATATTCATGCTAGTGCTATTTATAAACCTCACATATACAAACGCAATACTGGTGTGTGAATAGATTTGCACACAGGAAAAAGGGGAGGACTAGGGGCGGTCAGAGTCATTCTGGGGCAAGGGCCATGTTTATGCATATAAGTAGTATTTTATAACCTGTGGCATGTACAGCTATCACCTGCTCGTATTTACTTCTGCTATTTATCAATGGAATTCTTTATAGCCAAATGCTGACTAGGTGAAGGGGGGAGTGCAGACAGAATAACCAGAGGGGTCTTGATGGCTAAGAGAGAGACTGGGCAATCTAGTGGACTAATTGGTAAAACAGGTAATTTCCATCATGTGTGCATGTTACAAAATGTGCTGACTTGTGCGTGTTAAAGTCAACAAGTGCTAAGGAAATTATGTGAATGGCATTTCCTCATATAAATGCTTAAAATTAGGAGCACACACATGTGGTGGGCAATATAAAATTCATGCACATGTGCGATCATGCCCTCAAAGGTGCATGTATGGGCATGCGTATACTTAGTTATCCTCTTGCAGGTTGATTTTAAAAGCATTGCTTGTGCAAAAATTCCCACATACATGATTATGTGGGTTGCACAAGAGCACACAAATTTAAAAAAAGCCACCAAATATGTGCATATGTACCCATACGTGCATAAGGAATACAAATGTGGAAAAAGGGGCGGAGAATGGGAGTTTCAGGGCAGGGCCAAGAAGTAGGCATGTAACTCTGAATTTTAAAACTAAAAACTACGGCACACATACCAGAGATAGCCTCACAACTTTACTGCTGCTTCTGATGAGGAGCAAGTCTGTAGATCTCACGTTTTAGGGATTATAGAACTAGGTGAGAAGTACGGTTCAACTGAGGAACATTTAGAATGAAGAACTAGAGAGGTCTGAAAGACCTCGCTATAACTGGTGGACTAAGAAATTGCCATGCTGGGTCAGACCAAGGGTCCATCAAGCCCAGCATCCTGTTTCCAACAGGCTACAAGTACCTGGCAAGTACTCAAACACTAAGCAGATCCCATGCTAATGATGCAATTAATAGCAGTGGCTATTCTCTAAATAATCTAGATTAATAACAGTTAATGGACTTTTCCTCCAAGAACTTATCCAAGCCTTTTTTGAACCCAGCTATACTAACTGCACTAACCACATCGCCTGGCAACAAATTTCAGAGCAACAAATTCCAGAGCATTGAGTGAAAAAGATATTTTTCTGATTAGTCTTAAATGTGCTACTTGCTAACTTCATGGAATGCCCCCTAGTCCTTCTATTATTTGAAAATGTAAATAACCGAGTGACATCTACTCGTTCAAGACCTCTCATTATTTTAAAGACCTCTATCATATCCTCCCTCAGCCATCTCTTCTCCAAGTTGAACAGCCCCTAACCTCTACAGCCTTTCCTCATAGGGGAGCTGTTCCATCCCCTTTATCATTTTGGTCACCTTTCTCTGTACCTTCTCCATTGCAGCCATATCTTTTTTGAGTTGTGGTGACCAGAACTGTACAGAGTACTCAAGTGCAGCCTCACCAAGGAGCGATACAGAAGCATTATGACATTTTCTGTTTTATTCACCATTTCCTTCCTAATAATTCCTAACATTCTGTTTGCTTTTTTGACTGCCACAGCACACTGAGCTGACAATTTCAATGTATTATCCACTTTGATGCCCAGATCTTTTTCCTGAGTGGTAGATCATATATGGAACCTAACATCATGCAACCAAAGCATTGATTATTTTTCCCTATATGCATCACCTTGCACATGTCCACATTAAATTAAATTTGCCATTTGGATGCCCAAACTTCCAGTCTCACAAGGTACTCCTGCAATTTATCACAATCCATTTGTGATTGAACTATTCTGAATAATTTTGTATCATCTGCAAATTTGATTACCTCACTCGTCATATGCTGATCATTTATAAATATATTGAAAAGCACCAGTCCAAGTTCAGATCCCTGAGGCACTCCACTGTTTACCCTTTTCCACTGAGAAAATTGACCATTAAATCCTATTCTCTGTTTCTTCTCTTTTAACCAGTTTGTAATCCACGAAAGGATACCGCCTCCTATCCGATGTCATTTTAGTTTCCTTAGAAGCCTCTCATAAGAGACTTTGTAAAATGCCTTCTGAAAATCCAAATACACTTTATCTACACCTTTATACACATGTTTATTAATCCCTTCAAAAAAATGAAACAGATTGGTGAAGAAAGACTTGCCTTGGGTAAATCCATGATGACTGTATTTCATTAAACCATGTCTTTCTATATGCTCTGTGATTTTAATCTTTAGAATAGTTTCCACTATTTTTCCCAGTACTGAATTCAGGCTCACTGGTCTATGATTTCTTGGATCCCCCCTGGAGCTCTTTTTAAATATCGGGGTTACATTGGCCACCCTCCAGTCTTCAGGTACAATGGATGATTTTAATGATTGGCTTCAAATTTTAACTAACAGATCTGAAATTTCATTTTTGAGTTCCTTCAGAACCCTGGAGTGCATACCATACAGTCCAGGTGATTTGCTATTTTTCAGTTTATCAATTTGGCCTACTACATTTTCCAGGTTCACAGTGATTTGGTTCAGTTCATCTGACTTATCACCCTTGAAAACCATCTCCGGAACTGGTATCTCCCCAACATCCTCATTAGTAAACACGGAAGCAAAGAATTCATTTAGTCTAACTGCAATGGCCTTAACTTCCCTTAGAGCTCCTTTAACCCCAACCAGATCCCTCACAGGTTTCTTGCTTTGGATATATTTTAAAAAGTTTTTATTATGCGTTTTTGCCTCTATGGCCAACTTCATTTTAAATTCTCTCTTAGCCTGTCCTATCAATGTTTTACACTTAACTTGACAATGATTATGCTTTTTCCTATTTTCTTCAGATGGATCCTTCTTCCAATTTTGAAGGATTTTTTTTTTTTTGGCTAAAATGGCTTTTTTCACCTCATCTTTTAACCATTCCAGTAATCATTTTGCCTTCCTCCCATCTTTCTAAGTGCACAGAATACAACTTGACTGCACTTCTAAGATTGCATTTTTAAAAAATGTCCATGCATATACACTTTTAACCTTTGAAACTGTACCTTTTTTCTAACTATTTTCAGCATTTTATCAAAGTTTTCCTTTTGAAAATTTAGTGATAAAGCTATAGATGTATATATTATCCCCCTTCCAGTCATTAGTTCAAATTTGATCCTGTTATGATCATTTTTACAAATCTTGGAATGTGCCTCATGTGAGCATATTTTAAAATTTGCTGACATACGCACATAAAAGCCCTCAAGATCCTATGGAAGACACATGCATGCTATCTCTGCTTGAGTATCCTCTTAAAATTAGGAGCATACTTATACATGGTCAGTGCATTTTAAAACACACTTACACAAGTGCTCACACTATTAAAAATTCCAGCATCTCCTCACCTGCGCACTGATACACACATCTATGGGTGCACACACGCTTAATTTAAAAACAACCTCTAAATGAGCATTAACATGTCAGTATTTAGTAAATAGACCCCAAATATTTGGAACTGTCATAAAATACTTTGTTTTAATAATGTTGTTTAGTCAAACAAAAAAGAATTGCAGAGAGTTCACCACCAATTAATTTTGTTGATTAAAGGTACTAATAAGTTTTTGAAGAACTAGAGGAGTTTTACTTGTTTTATTTTGTTTTTATATTCTTAGATCCTGGCAGGCTAGGGACTTGTCCATTATTCTGGTTATGATGGTATGCTAAGCCTCCCTAACATGAAAGTTATCTTTTCTCATTCTAAATTGATGATGGAAAGCAGAGTCTCTCACTAACAATATATTTATTTACCATTTTAAAGAAGCCTAGTTATCAGGGGGAAAAATGTTTAATCTGCATATCACAGAAGCATGTTTGAAGAAGACAATATTAACGTCATGCTGCTTTGCTAGAACATATTAGATTTAGGGATGCATGGATAATTAATATGGAAGAATTGAATTATACCCATAGAAAGGAAGAGACTTGTAACCATGTGCAAACTTATGGATCTCTGCCATCTTATCCAACAGATCAACTTTTCAGACCTATCTGTAGAGGAGTAAATGTTACAAAATCAAAACCTCTCTTTTCAGGTGTACCTTAGGATTGGATGTACGGTTATAATCACTTCCAGCTAGTCAGCATTCATCTCAGTGACAGCAATGTAAAAAGAAATGTGTAAAGGTTTTGTTTATTAAATCTGGAATACAGTTAATATTTAGGGTCATATCTACTAAAGGGATTTTCCCATTTTGTTTCTACAAGAATAAAAAAACAAACAGCACATTTGGCCATTAATGTGACTATTTACAAAAGATTAATTGTACCTGGTGGGGCCACATATTTTGCTTTCTGGTTAATTATTTTAAAATATAAGACAAATTAATGCATTTGGAAAACAAACTTGCTGCTTCATTTTTTATGTAGAATGGAAAAAAATGTACCTGACCCTTCTAATTATATGCTAAGTTACAATATTCCAAAGGAGACAAATACATTTTTGAATTACCACTCAAGTTTTCCATGTAATTGGCTTATTAATTCAGTGTAAGTTCCACATAATGGTATTTAGAGTTGACATAACACAGTTGTGCTAACACACAGGCTCTGAACAAATGGCCCAAAGGTCCCAAATCATCCATAAAGGCCCTCTTTTGAATAGTCCCGCAAGTGTCCCATCGTTACAAAATGATTAGTTTACAAATGAACTTTACAAGTAGCAAACATCAAAGGACAGTAAAGCAAAAAAAAAAAAAAGAACATGCACAATGGTGAAAAGCAATCTTTCCGGGAGGAGTTGTATTATGGTAAATTAGATATTTGTCTATAAAGCTCTATACATTCTGGCTGAGGACGAAACTTCAGAAGTTACAGACCTAGGGCCAGATTTTAAAACTTATAGGCGGGCGTAGATTTGTGTGCGCAACCATGTTATAAAATCCAGGGTGGGCACGCGCATGGGGGTGTACACTTGTGCACGCCGAGCCCTAGGGGAGCCCTGATGGCTTTCCCCGTTCCCTCCGAGGCCGCTCCGAAATCGGAGCAGCCTCGGAGGGAACTTTTTTTCACCTCCCCTCCACCTTTCCCTCCCTTCCCCTATCTAACCCACCCCCTAGCCCTACCTAATTCCCCCCCTACCTTGTTTCGGCGAGTTACGCCTGCCCGAGGCAGGCATAACTTGCGCGCGCTGGCCCGCTGCCGATGCGTGAACCTCCAGCACAACCACTGTGCCAGAGGACTCAGGAACGCCCCTGGACTCACCCCCGGACCACTGCCATGCCCCCTGACCCGCCCCTGGACCACCACCACACCCCCGGCCACGTCCCCGGACCACCCATTTTGGAAAGCCCTGGGAAATACGCGCGTCCTGGGGCTTGCATGCGCTGCAGAGCCTATGCAAGATAGGCTCGGCGCACACAGGGGCAGCTTTTTGGGGGTTACATGCGTATCCCTTTGAAAATCTGCCCCCTAATGTGCACAGCCTCATCCCATCAAACTCTGAGGGGACCATACCGCCTACTCAGCAAACTCCAAATTTTGATGGGGGGCCTTCCCACCCTCTTGTTGATTTCAAATTACTTAAGTGGCCTTCCCTTTGAAAAATTTGAGGAACCCTGCATTGGAGCTTTTGGTTAACTATTAAAACCAGTGGTTTGCAGCCAAAGGATTTCATTTGTTCTGCTTTATTTTGTTTTGGTTTTTCTTTCTTTTTGTCATTTTGGTTTTGCACACAATACAGAGACTGATATTTAGGCAAATAAGTGGTGGGTGGAATATGAGCATTCTGGGGAGGAGCTAATTATCCGGCTGACCTAGCCAGATAAGTAGTGATGTATCAGCCAGTGGAGCTAAACCTGCTTAACAGTCATGCATGATGCTACTGAATATCTCTTGTGAGATTTGATGGATACGTCTTATCTGGCTAACAGGGTCATTCATCAAAATGTGTTATTTTTCGCATCTCGTGATGCCTTTGCAAATTTTGAAAATGAAGTCAGAGGGGAGGAGTTTGGGTCGGGTTTGTGAAAATATGGGGTGTTTAATGTTGTGTGTGATAGCGTAATGCAAGCATGTTATTGCACTTTTTAATGCTGGAAATAACTACACCTTTTTTCCTGATGTTTAAAGCTGTGTGATATGCCTGAAATGGGATTTGTGATAAATGTTGTGAATCCCCTTTTGGAAAGAGGAGTAGAGTGGGGAAGAGAGACAGAGAGAGCCTGTGGGGGGGGCACCTGTATTTGTCATCTATTTATACCACTGTGGGAAGGTGAACTTGTAACTCAAGGTGAGTTTTTGGTGATGGTCGAGGGTTTGGGGGGCAGTTTTCCATGCACAGTCAGATGTGCAAACAGCACAGTACATATCTATTAAATTTCAAGGTTTGAAATATGTGGGTTTTGTTTACCCTCCCCAGCTTACAGCCTCTCTATCCTTGAAGATGAGCTCTGTTGTGAACCCTCCAAGGGCTTCTTCCCCTAAAGAATAATTTGATTTAAATGACATATTTGCAGTGTTTATATAGTCTGCTCTCTTTCTTGTCTCCTTTTTTCCCTAATTTGTTTGCTTGATTAAACTTGATTTTTGATGCCCCATTTCTAATTGTAGACTGTTATTGGACACCATGTTATGTTTTTTCCTTTGCTGTATTTTGAGTTTTTGTATTTCCTGATTGACATTCATGGCATATCAAGATCCTCTTGAGTTGTATTTTTTTAAATTATAAATATAGTAAAAGAATATACACATATGTACTAAATTAAATAGTAAAATAAAATTCATAAATAAACATTAAAATGAAACACAGCAATCTATACCATCAACATTTAAAAAGCTTTGAAAAACTAGATATTCACTGGTTTCCTAGATATTGTAAAAGTGTCAATCAAGTGAATACACTTCAGCAAAGAATTCCAACGTATCGGTTCTAATCAAGAGAAAGAGATACCCTTAGTCTCAGTAAGGCTTTGTCTTACTGAGGGACAGGGTCTCAATGAGGGCATCAGAGGCTGAATGCAAAGACCTGGTGGGCACATAAAAACTCCGTTGACTCTTCAAGTAAGATGAGCCAGAGCCCTCCAGAGTATAAAAATCTAGTTTTAAAATCTGACATTGGGTACTGCACATAATGGGAAGCCAAAGAAGGTTTTCTTGTATTTATTTTAAATTAGGGTGATCCAGTCAATCTAGTACCGGTCAACAGTCAGGTGACAGCATTTTGTAGCACTTGCAATCTGTAAAAGGATCTTTGGAAGACCAATATATAAAGAGTTGCAGTAAACCAGATGAAAAATTACAATGATATGAATAACTGTAGTAAAGGTTGATTGACAAAAAATGGGCAGGGGCAGAGCACTTGACATAATTGAAATCTGAGCCTCGAATGCTTGATTAGTATCCAAGTTAAACCCAAGTCTATGGACCTGCATGCTGATGAGAAAACCAAATCAGTATCAACATATACTGCTGTTACAACAAGGGCCTAAAGTAGCTGGATATCATTCTGTATAGCCACACAAATATATTCTAAATTCACTGAAGATTTTAACCAAGAATGATGTATAAATATAAAATCATCAGAGGCGTACCTAGAGTATTTGCCACCTGGGGTGGATATTTCTTTGGCAAAACCCCCTCCCCCCCCCCCCAATATATAATTTTAAAATGTCCTAAACATTGATAAAATATTTCAAAACAGCAGACACATCAAATAATACCCAATAATTAAAACTAATAAGGATTTGAAAAATCTCCCGCTCTCCATATCTGTCATCCTAAGATTGTTGTAGACTGGGAGTATGCATGTACACGCACACATACACACACACACACACACACACACACTCATTCATTCATATACACACAAACACACACAGACATTCATACACACACATCCTCATTCATTCATATACACACAGACATTCATACACACACACACACACATCCTCATTCATTCATATACACACAAACACACACAGACATTCATACACACATACACACACACACACATCCTCATTCATTCATATACACACAAACACACACAGACATTCATACACACATACACACACACACGCACACACACATCCTCATTCATTCATATACACACAGACATTCATACACACACAAACACATCCTCATTCATTCATATACACACAAACACACACAGATATTAATGCACACATACACACACACACACATCCTCATTCATTCATATACACACAAACACACACAGACATTCATATACACACACACACACATCCTCATTCATTCATATACACACAAACACACACACACACACATACACCTTCATACACTGGCACTTACTCTCACAAGTCCAGTCTCTCCCTTCTTTGGCCACTGGTGGCACCGCTGGACCTGTTCTTCAGCTACAAGCTCTGGGTGTGCCGGCGGCAACATTGGGCCTGTTCTTTGCCACTGCACCGGCTCCAGGAAATGCAGGTGGTGCTGCTGGCTTCTGCCACTGCAGGTCCTTGCTTTTGCTGGCAGGGTTTTCCCTGCCACGTCACTGTTCCGCGTCGCTTCAGGACCTTCCTGCTGGTGGAAATGACAACCCTTCCCCCCCCCCCCCCCCCCCCACCCCTTAGTACGCCTCTGAAAATAATGCTGGAGATAGGATAGATTCTTGTAGATTGCCACATAAGATGGGCCACATATATGAAAAGGCAGTTCCCTAACATATCAATCTGGGTTCTATACTCCAGAAAAGGCCTAAACCATTTTAAAACTGCCCACCTCTACCGTAACTAGTGTTAAATGAGAGATTGTGATATTATAGTCTATTGTATCAAATGCTGCAGAGAGGTCGAGAAGAACCAGCAAAGCACTGGCAGCAAGGTAGCCTGTGCCTAGTCAATAGTCAGGTAGAGATTATCCGCACATGAAGCCAAAATTGTGTCTGTGCTATATCTGGCCCTAAAATCAAGAAATTAGACTTCATTAGATAGTATAGCAATTATTTTAAAACAGCTTTCTCTTCTCCTTTTCCCAAAAAATTAGCTTTGACACTGGCCTAAAATTACTAACCTCGTCCAAATCTTAAGTGGAAGATTTATACGAGCAGACTAACTACTGTCTTTTAAATGGATACAGGAAAAGCCCCTCTTGCAAGTAGGAATTAATTATATGACATGATGTATCTGAGGTAACAAACTTGTCTTCTCATATTTTGCAAGCTTTGATGGACAGATCAAAGGGACGGGTAATTGATTATAAGTATTTCTGAAAAATCACAGCATCTTCTTCTTTTATGAGGTTAAACGTATTAAACTTGCTAGCTAGCCAATACAATTCCTTCAATGTGGCTCTTGAACTTCTTGAACAAGTATTTTTTGAGGCCACTATCAAATTCTTGTGCAGTTCTCTATGAATAGATTGAATCTTTTCAGACAAGAATGTTGCAAGCTTAATGCGAAGTCCCATGCCTCATGCTCAGGAACCTTAAATAATATGGCGCCGGGAGCTTGCCTGACACCCAGTGCCACATACTTAGGCGGATGGGGGGGTGTCAGCGGTCCCATGCACCTTCCTCCTGTGCATTGCATCCTGCTCCTGAGCCCACCAGCGATGGGGAAATGCGTAGGTGCTCAAGATGATGTCAGCGAGAGTTTAAAACAGTGGCGGGACAAAGGGGTCACCATTCCTTTGTTCTCATGAGCACCCATCCTCCCACCCTTGTTATTTGAATTCATTTTCAGCATTTTATGGAGTGAATGGTCATATGGCATCACACTTAACTAGTAGCAAATGTTAGTCATCGGATGCATGATGTGTATGCTTGTTTCTTAAAAAAAAAAACCCAACAAAAAGAGGATTTTCTCTCATATGTACCAGACTGTTAGGGTTTATGGTTAGTTTGCCGATAAATGTTAGTCAGTCATGAGATTCTTGATTTGTATGGTGGTATTTTTCATGTTTATTTTCAACTTTTCCATCGCAGCGGGATATTGGGGGGTGGGGTACCTGAGCCCGGGTGGTGGAGAACCTACAGATTGGGAGATAAAGACTTTCCTCAATTGTATACTCGCAGTGGTGCCAGTGTTGGTATTACCTATTGGGCATGGTGAGCCCGGGGACAGCGCCCCATTGGTTGGAAGCACAGCGGGGGGCCGGATACACGGTGCTGCCTTGCTTGGTCAAAAGGCGAGCGGTGTGTGGTGAGTTGATTGGGGTGCAGGTACATTTGTAGTAATCGATGTTAGATTAATAAAGTTGAGGCCTTTTATAGCCTTTTATAACCTCATAGTTTTCTTTCTTTTGTACATATGTATATAATTGCAATTCTTGTATATAATTTTATTGCAAAACTTCCCATATTATTGTTCCCCCCTCTCGTTAATGCCTTGTTATCATGTTTTTTACTGTTCAATGTAAAGCGCCATGCCGTGCGTTTGTTTTTGCGTTACAATGTGAACCGATATGATATCCTGGATGAATGTCGGTATATAAAAATTTTAAATAAATAAATAAAATAAAATAATAAGTCTGTTTTTGTGGTTGTTTTTTGTCCGGTGTGTTTGCTCAGGATGGGCATTGGAGTTGTCCCGGCTGCCAATGTTATTGAAATGTGCAACTGCTGGCGGCTCAAACACCTGCGGGTGTCTGTTCAGTAACAGATTTTTAATAATCCCCACTAGTGCTTGTGGTAAGCTATGAGCCTCCACAACAATTCTTTGCATCAATAATAGCCCTATGATATCTTAACCAGTAACTATTGCAATTTTATCTTCATTACAAGCAAATTTCTCCATTGTTTTTCCAGTTTCCAGCTTAGTTTTATTATATGCAGGTTGACATAAATCATAGGATAAACTTGTCTTTTGTGAATAAATAAAACCTCAATGGAGCTATAGAATTAATGGTGAAATTCAAATCTGTACTCCAATTTTCAACTAAATCATTGACAGAGATTTTAAATTGTGACAAACACATACTGTGTATGTTATGGCTCTTAAAAAAGCTTTGGGAATCTTCATAACTCTAAAGCGAACTTGTTTCCAGCAAAGAGCATAATTAATTGACTGCTGTTATGAATGTGGTTTCACCTGCATGTAGCATGGTTTAACTCTAGGACAAAGCCTGATCTGGCACAAAAAGAAAGTGAATTAAAAAAATAATTCCCCCTCTACTCTTAAATGAATTAGATCCCTAAATGTATAGCATTATTTTTATGTTCGTCTATATTATTAATAATAATAATAATAATAATAATAATAATAATAATCTAGAGTGTTAAGTGAATGCAATAACCATTTGACAACCTGTGGCACCATGGCTCTCCACAACCAGTTATACTGAAATCGAGAGTCTTAACAGGGAATCATGAAAACTCCTGCTAAGTGTGTAGCACTGTTGAGATTAGATGGACATTTAAAATAGTGAGCACTCTGTATAGCCAACGTATGCTGCTTGTGCAAAAAAAATCATCACAATTCATAAATTAGGGATAGAAGAACTTTTTTTCACCAAACTTAGAATGCCATAGCACCATGCAAGCTTGGATTTTGTCAAAATAAACAATATCAAGTAGAATTTAAAACCCCTGCTTGCGCAAAATTTGGAGGTTACACTCGTGGCTTCTATTTAGATTAGTGCATTAGTTTTAATGCCATTCTGTATAGAATCTTTTTATTTCACATTTCAAAGAGTCATTTTCATAAAATCTGAGACATTTATGGATTTTCCCATTTCTGTTTAGCATTGCAGCTATGTCTTATATTCATGTTTCTAGCGATTAGCTTGTACAGTGAGGCCTATTGCTATGCAAAACAAATGACATTTTAGTGAATTTTAGTCACAAATTTTTTATGGGCAACATGATTGATAGTCTATCTGCATAATGCTAAAGATTTTAATACAGTACTACATTAAAGTCTGATATTCCAAATAAGTTGTGTTTTAAGTATAATGATTCTTAAGTTATAGAAGATCTCTCTTTTCCAGTTTGGGAGGAGAAAGATTTAATGTGGTTTTGCCACCAAGTAAAGACCTGGTTGATGATGACTGAGATAGGAGCAGCCTAGCTTGCTTTAAGTAGCAGGTGTTGAGGTGATGTACTGTTTGTTTGGATGTTCTAATTTTTAAAGACCTTATGAGGTCAATATTCAAAGCCATTTAGATGGTTAACTCACACGTTAACCATCTAAATGGCAAGTTTTCCATCTAATTCCACGTTGGCCATCTAACTCCAAGTTAACAATTTAAATGTTTAGTTTTGAATATTGACCTCATAGATTTTATGTATTGTGTTATATTAAGTCCTACACAGAATACCTTATGAAAATGTTAAAAATAAACCACAATAAATGATTTTAAATGAAATTAAAGGAGGAAAAGGACTTCAGATGTGGTCAATTTCCTGCTGGGAAAAAACTACAGTTCTCATTAGTTAAGCTTAAAAAAAGCCTTTAGAATGATAGTTTGTACATAATCATAAGTCCAAAAAGCCTCCTTGTGATTGGAAAAAAGTATGCTTCTAAACAGGAGAAAAATAATTTTCAAATAGAAAAAGTAACAACACTTAGCTGAAAAATGGAAGGATAACTTAACTTGATTGTCCTCCCATGGAAATGTTTCAAAATCATATTTAGTCCACTTGTATATAAATTGTATTATATTGTACATAAATATAAAGTGAATATTTTATGTACTTTGCTTTGGAAGATTTTACTGTAAAACCTGTAAAATCATTCATAAATTTTTTAAAATAAACTTTAATATTTGGATTATGAATGGTCATAATCATAGCCCCCAATCAACTGACAGTTCAGAGGTAAGTCCTGTAGCAAGGACTAGAGTTACGTTTGCTGCTTGCTGGGACCCCACTGAATGACAAGACATGGCAGGACACTGCAAGGATTGCTGCCCCTGGACCTCCGTCTAGGCTCGTGCATGCCCGAAGTCAGCTCTCTTAAAGGGCTTACGGCGGGAAAAGCCCATGGCAACCTTAGATGAAGTCATGACTCTTCTCCCTATAAAAGGGCTTCCCTGATGTTCCCTCTCTGCCTCAGCAAACAGGTCGCCTTGCCTTGTTGTCAGTCTCAACCTTACCTTGTCTTCATCTTTAGCTCCAGCCTTACCTTACCTTGTCTCAGCCTTGCTTCTTCTTTTGCTCCAGCTTTGCTTTGTCTTCAGCCTCAGCTTTGCTTTGTGTTTGTTCCAGCCTTGCCTCATCTTCAACCTTGTCCTCAGCTTCAGTCTAGTCTTCAACCTTAGGCTACTCTTTGGATCTGATCTTAATTATGGATTCCTGGACCTTACCTTAGCCTGGCCCATGCAAAGACTCCTTCCCCCACCATCGGCACAGACCCTCGGGACTCTGCTCATAAGTTTGCGTCAACTGTACCACAGCAAGAGGGGCTCACACTCATGCCATTTGCAACAACTAGAAAATCCTGTGACACAGGTTTTAAAGCTCTGTGAGATTTAGTGGACATCTGCAAGAATTTGCAAATAGTTTGCATTACTTAATCACAGTGGAGGAGTGGCTTAGTGGTTAGAGCAGTGGGTTGCAAACCAGGGTTAAAATTCCCTGGCTGTTCCTTGTGATCTTGGGCAAGTCACTTCACTCTCCAATTCCTCAGGTACAAACTTTAATTTTGAGTCCTCTGAGGATAGAGAAATGCCTACAGTATCTGAATGTAATCTGCTTTGAAGTGCCTGAAAGGCTGAATATAAATTAATTAAATAAAGCAATGCTTTTATTATGAACTCATTAATTCTTTTGGCTTAAAACTATAGAGGTCCATATTCAGAGGCATTTAGCTGGATAGCTCACTAATTATCTGGCTAAATGATTATTTGGGCACTTAGCCAGATACATTTTAGCCAGATATCTTCTGGCTAAAATTTAGCTGGATAACTTAGGGGCATTTCACGATGGAGTTGCATTAGTCAGATAATTTATCCAGCTAGCTCTGATATGCAGTTAGCAGAATAACTTATCAGCTACTATAAGTCAAGTCACACTGATGACTCTCCTAAAGTTAGTTAGATAACATTTTTTCCTTCTAACTTTAAGGTAGCCAGCGATATTCAGTAATACAGTTGCACTACTGAACAATACTTCCAAAGTTATTTGGCTAAATGTATTAGCTAACTTTGCTATTCAGACAGTGACTATGAACCCCAAGTCATTTTGCTGTTTATTTCATAAACATCTTGTTAATTTTGATTTTCTTTTTAATTGCTATCCATTATCTGTTCTCTTCCTCTGTTTTATTTTTATTCCTTTTCATTTATCTCTATTTCTTTTTTCCTCTCAAGCCTCTTTTATCTGTTATATTCCTCCCAGGCCCCTGAAGCAATAAAGAACAGAGCCCAGTCCCCTGATCCTTTCCTCTCAAGCTCCCCCAATACAATAAATTGACAGGATTCTTGCCCCACTTCTGTGAAATATTCACCTTCTGCCCCCCTCCCAAAAAAAAAATCTTCATCAGCAGGGTAGAGGGCAAACTCCTCCTCCCAGCAATGTAATTGCTCTCAAATTGGTGCAGCCTAATAGGGATGTGCAGCAGGGACGTATTTGTCCCATTTGGTATTCATATTCGTCGGGACCCAAATCCATTGCATCCATTCTCGGGGGACTCCGATCTGTTCATTAGTTACATATGTATTTGTTCCCCCCCCCACCAAAAAAAAACCATCCCAACCCTTTAAATTTAATTAACTACATCCCCCCCACCCTCCTGACCCCCCCCCCCCCAGACTTGCCAAAAGGCCCAGGAGGTCCAGCGGGGGTCCTGGAGCGATCTGTACATGGGCTGTCGGCTGCCGGTATTCTAAATGGCACCGATAGCCTTTGCCCTTACTATGTCACAGGGGCAACCGGTGCCATTGGTAGGCCCCTGTCACATGGTAGGAGCAATGGAAGGCCGGCTCCATCTTGTGCTCCTACCATGTGACAGGGGCCGACCAATGGCACCGGTAGCCCCTGTGACATAGTAAGGGCAAAGGCTATCGGTGCCATTTTGAATACTCGCAGCCGATGGCCTGAGTGCAGGAGATCGCTCCAGGACCCCCCACTGGACCACCAGGGACTTTTGGCAAGTCTTGGAGGGGTCAGGAGGGTGGGGGTTTATTTGTTAGTGATACGTTGTAATTGTGGGGGTTCGCCATACATTTCAACAAATATGGCATATACATTGCGGATTGCCAATAAGTTGCAAATGAATGCGCACCCCTACAGCCTAGTGACCCTTCAGTGTATCATGGCAACCCTAAGCTGCTGTCAAATTTTCAGGGTCTCATGTCCAAAATAAAATTGCTGTTTGTGAAAAGGGCGATAATACTTGATGAGCTCTTTATAATCAGAGCCCCTGTTTTCTTGCATATTCCATGGCCATATGGATGGATTGCAAAAACCTGCCCCATTACTCAGAATGCATTGTTCCCGGTGGAATTGCCATGGGATACCAAAGAGCCCTATCTAATCAGGTCACGGTGGGAAGGTGAAATGCGGGAGCCTTGCAGTGGTGCATTTCAACTCCCTCCCCCTAATTTCCATTCCTGACACCTCCCCCCCCCCACTCTCCTGTCACTGATCACCTCAGCAAGAATAGGAGGAGAGCAGCAGTATGGCAGGCAACGCCCCCTCCTCTGCCGCGGAAAGCTGACTGCTGTTGGATCTGGCAGCAGAGGCAGAGGACACAAACCCAATGTGCTGCGACTCTTGGAGGGGAGAAACCAAGAAAGGGATGGGGAGGGGGGTCTGATTAAAAGGGGGAGGTTATGTTAAAGAGGGACTGGAGATGGGGGATGCCATTGGAGTAGAGATTGTGGGAAGCAATGGACGGGTGGTTGTGATAGAGAGGTTGGAGGTTATTATGTGAAAGAGTGACTTGGAGATGAGAATGGGATGATATTTATATGAAACAGGGGATGAAAGTTGTGGTAGGTTGGGTGAGTTATATGAAGGAGAGGGTATGGGTGATAGAAGGGATTGAGGGAGTTTGTAAATTTATATGCCTATGCCATATATTTGCTGCAGGTTTTTAGAAACTTTGCAGCAGAATTTTCCAACTGTTGCCATAGAATCTATCCCCGATCTGCCAAAGGGAACGGGGGGGGGGGGGGGGGGGGGGGGGTTCTGATTATAATTCTGTTGGCATATTTGCATGTACATGCATACCCAATTTAGCATGGTTTTCACCCACACTAAATCATTGATGATTAGCACACATATTAGATAGTGGCCTAAATGATCACAGTCTTTAGTGACTCTGCCTCTTTGCAAAAGGTTTTTGATGCATAGCAATTTTGCAGAGTACATTTCTGGTTCCACAAAGACTGGAGATTTAGACAGGCACTTTAGTATTTGCCATTGCCAAATCCACTTGAAAATCCTGCTCTTGAGGAACAGAAAGTTTTGCAGGACATGAGTACTGTGTATTATTTAATGAAGCACTAAAAAGGAAAATGTAAAAGGCTAGGGATCCATTAGAAACTATTTATCTATCAAACATTTATCTTGGTTAATTATGCCATAAAGTGGTGCAACTAATTTTAATCAACTGAAAAAGGTTTAAGAACAATTACATTTTTAATTGATGAATATACATTATGCATGTATTTTTGTACAGGATACATTAGTTCTTGAATGAGAAATTCTCACAGCAGGATGAAGCATTGCAAATCGTTTTTTTTTTTTGGTTGTAAAGTGGTACATAAGCAGGCTATTATTGTACTTTGTATGGCTTCTCATTATAGTACTATGTTCCTTTGCAGGATCATTTACAGTATTCAGTAGGTTTAGTATAACTTTCTATACATGGCTACTGCAATTATATCTAACCTAATGAGCCATTTCAACAGCTCAGTTTTGTAGTGAAGAACAGAAGGATGATATGTATTGCTATGCATGATTTCCAATCACCTGTCACAAGGTGAATATAACAGCTACCAGTAACAGCCATGTAATTCAAATCTGGACTTAAAGGCATCCCTCAAATGCTTGTAATCTTGTTCAAATTTGACTTTCTGCTACTTTTCAGCTGCTTCAGGAAGTACAGAACTCTGTCACTGTATTAGTGATCAACCTATCTTGACAAAGGCAGTATTGACATTCCCAGCATGCCTCTAGTGGACTCCCACATAGGATCCCAAGAATAGTACACTTACACAAGAACTGAAAATCTATAAAAGCCACAAATATATTTAAATAAACCAAAGCTACAACAATGTAATACTTTGTGAACACAAATCCTAAACCTTCAATATTCATCATCTAACCATGGCACTTGTTGTGCTATCTTTGCTCTCTGCCACCATGCCTTCAATAGGATCAATCAATCAGGCCAAAATCTGCTCACCAGATTCCCTATACCGCGTTATCAGCCAGACTGCCCTTTTCCTGGCATGGCTGACCCCCAACTCATGCTAACAACTCTGAGGTATGATATCAGAACATAATATCACAGTGCCCTGGATCCTAGCTGCTATAGTCACAAGATTCCCTTTTACCTTTCTTTTTTAATTACAAATAAGACAGGTTGCCAAGATCCTTGCCCCACAGATGAACTATCAAAGCACTCAGACATGCTAACACATTTGTCTGATCTGCATAAAGGAATCAGTTGAAGCTATAAGACAGTCTACCCAGGTGACTGTCTTATAGCTTCAACTGTGTGCACTTTGCCTATCCAAAAACCAAATGAATGTATCAGGATCCAGACTGTCTTTCACATTTCAGGGAAGTCTGCAGTCAGCAGCTGACAAAAGTTAGGATCCCAGTCATTTCATCCCAGCAATTGCAACTGAAGATAAGATGTAAAAACTGATGGTTTTCACTGCCTGATTCTCTGTAGATTTGCAGCAGGCATCCAGGCTTGGTTGCGCAATTAGCAGTTCCTGATCCTGAATATGCAGGTCTCAAATATTTTTTGATCAGTACCAATAATTACCAAACGTTTCTTAAAAGGTTTCACAGATTGGTACTGCATGAGCTGGGAGAACTCTTAATGCACTAAAAAAAACACCAAAATGTTTTCCATCTTTTAATCTGAGCACCAGGTACCCCATAGAATTCTGGAAACATTACCAGGGGGGCCTACTTTCCTGAAAACCAAGCTCTGCTGACTCAGTTCATCAGTGGATTTATAACTGCAGTTTATATATCCCCCTCCAAAAAAAAAAAAAAAAAGTCCTCATTACCAATTAAGGGTGTGGACTGTTTTTTGTTTGTTTTAAATTAATTTCATTGGGTATATGGGGGGGGGGCAGAAATGTGTTTGCTTTTTTTAATTTTTATTATTTAGCCCAAATGCTTCATTTAAATACAGCCCCCCCCCTCCCCCCTCTCCCCTCTCACTGGTTTTCTTTCACCTCTTGTGGGCTCCACTCGTATTCCTCTTTAACTTACCTCGATGGTGTGGTCCCCTTCACCCAGGGACGGGAGCGATCCCCATTCACTCCAACCTTCCCAGTTCTTTTTCTCATCATAGCGCAAGCTGACCCAAAATAATGCCACACAACAAAATGGTGCCGGCCTATTGGTCAGCTGGCATCATTCTGATGCAGAGTGAAATTTCAAATTGGTCAGAACCATTCTGAGGAAGTCTGCCAGTGGGATGGGCGAGACAGGTAGTTGCTCCTTTCCCCTTTCTTCCCAAAAAATGGGGGACGGGGATGAAAGCAGCATCATTGGTAAGTTAAGAGGGAACCTGGGAGATGGTTCATTGGAGTTAAAGGATTTGAGATTAAGCTTGTTGGGTACATTTTTTATTGCAGCCTTTTAAAAACGGCAGCATAAAGCAAAATAAAAAATAAATGCCATTTTGATCATCTTTCTTTCTTTTTGAAAATGAATCCAAATAGGAAATAATGACATTTCCTATTCTGTTTAATATGACAGGATGTGCACACTTACATTTTCATCTCCATTTCATTTTTTTTTTTTCGTGATTTAATCCTGAACATTTTTTTCTCTTCCTTTTCATTTTGCTGCAAGTTCTTCTTTTCAGTTATCAGGAACTGTTTGTTGATTTATGTATGATTAAATTTGGATTGATGAATTATTTAACTTTTTAAATATAACTTAATCATCATTTATGCATTTATGCATATTTCTTTCCATTGCTCTCGCTCTCATCATAGATATTCAAAATGAAAATATGCAGCTCACAATAAAACCAAGAAATTGGCTAACCTATTTGTATTCAGTACAGTACATGACTATAGATGGCAAAAATGTCCAACTCCCATTGTTGAGGGCCTCATAACAGTCAGATATTCAGGATAACCCTAATGAATATACATGAGATAAATTTGCATGCACACTGCCTCATGTACATACAAATCTATCTCATGTATATTATTAGGGATAACCTGAAAACCAGACAGGTTTGTGGCCCTCGAGGACTAGAGTTGGACATTATACTCTAGAAAAATCTGAATCAGCTGATTTATATTTATAGTTATAGCTTTGTGGGTAAATAAAGTTAATGCGCTCATTTACAACGTGATTATGGCAGTACAAGTAGAAAAACTGATTTCCCTATTTCCAAATCTAGTATTTGTCATAGTTTCTCAAACCATACTGATCTTGGTATGCAGGCAGAAAAGACAATTACCAAGGGGTAGATTTTCAAAGGGGTATGCGTGTACCCCCCGAAAACCTACCCCAAACCCCCCCCCCGCGCCGAGCCTAAGCCCCGGGATGCGCGCAAGTTCCGGGGCTTGCATGGACGGGCATGTCGCGCGTGACGTGGCATTTCAGGGGCGGCGCTGCGCAGCGTGATTTCGGCCCGGGGGCATTCTGGGGGCGTGGCTGCGGCCTATGGATCAGCCCCCAGGACCAGAACATGGAGCGGGGCAGCCGGCCGGCGCGTGCAAAGTTACGCCTTTTGCCGACAAAGGTAGGGGGGGTTTAGATAGGGCCGGGGGGTGGGTTAGGTAGGGGAAGGGAAGGGAAGGTGTGGGGGGGTGGAAGGAAAGTTCCCTCCGAGGCCGCTCCGATTTCAAAGCGGCCTCGGAGGGAACGCGCTAATTTATTAACTCCGGCTCCAAGAGAATTCGAATCCCCAGGGGAAACAAAATGTTTACTATTATAACCTTTGCCACCTTCTCATATCAATGTGGTTTTGGAAAAAAAGGAAGTTGTTCACTTTTACTTTAGACTGCTTAGGTGGTCATTTTTCAAAGCAATCACTAAAAAGGGGCGGCGTCAAAACCGGAACAGGAGGAGTGGGGCAGATGCCGTGAAGACAGCTTGGATGGCGAAAATGTAAGGAACCTTTTTGCTTCCAGTTTCGCGCCCAATAGCACCACCTTTTACGATGGCGCTATTGGGTGCGAAAGCCGCAGTGATCGCACTGCGGAGGTGTGATTGCTGCCGGCTATCGCAGGCCCACCCCCCCGCTTTGCCCTCCTGCCCCCCTGTACCATGCGATTCACAACTCCACAGTGTCTTAGAAAATCTAGGTCCAAAGAAACAAACTGGAAACTGATCCAATATTGCTAGTAGCGACCAAACGAAGAAGATCGGTAAATACTAAGTGAACTTTATTGAAATAAAATGCCCTCTTATATCCAGCGTTTTTTTAAAAAGAGGCGCAAAACCATGTGATGTCACAACCTTCTTACACTGCAAGGTTTTCAAGAGCATAAGCACAATATCAACCAATCAGTGACATAAGCACGATATCAACCAATCACTGATTGGTTGATATCGTGCTTATGCTCTTAAAAACCTTGCAGTGTGTTAGAAGGTTGTGACGACACATGGTTTCGCACCTCTTTTTAAAAAAACTCTGGATATAAGAGGAATCTTTAATATACACCGTGGTTACTTTTCATCACTTGTTGGGTGATATTGTGCTTATGCTCTGCAAAATCTTGAAGTTAATTACATATTCTTTTGGCACATAATGCTATTGTATATAGCATATTACAGCATTCTCAGCGATGGATAGAAAGATGGTATAAGCGTACATTTCCAAAATCACAAAATTGTGTCTGAATATATACTCTAGAAATCAATCTCAAGTGTATCCTTCCAAAATTACACATTGTGTCCCTGATGCAGCCTTAAGGGCAAAACTCGGCCAGAGTCAGGTAGGTACTGTATTATTTAATAAACTTATTTTCCAAGGCATTGGTCTTCTTTCCTGTTTTTTCAATCCAGATGTATTCCATGCATTAAGAAAGGTGGAAGGAAGGTCAAACAATTGCCAGCGTGGCTAAAAAGTGAGGTGAAACAAGCTATTTTAGCCAAAAGATCTTCCTTCAAAAATTGGAAGAAGGATTCATCAGAAGAAAATAGGATAAATCATAAGCATTGGCAAGTTAAATGTAAGACATTGATAAGACAGGCTAAGAGAGAATTTGAAAAGAAGGTGACTGTAGAGACAAAAACTCACAATAAAAACTTTAAAAAATATATCCGAAGCAGAAAGCCTTGAGGCAATTGGTTGGACCGTTAGATGACTGAGGGGTTAAAGGGTTAAAGATAATGCCGTGGAAAGATTAAATGATTTCTTTGCTTCATTGTTTACTGAAGAGGATGTTGGGAGATACTTGTTCCGGAGACAGTTTCCAAGAGTAGTGTTTCAGATGAACTGAACCAAATCACAATGAACCTGGAAGATTTGGTAGGCCAGATTAAATCACCTGGGCCAGATGCTACATACCCCAGGGAACTGAAAGTACTAAAAAATGAAATTTCAGACTTATTTCAATTAATTTGTAACCTATCTGTTGTGCCCGTTGTTCGCAGACAGCTGTGCCCTCATTTGCCCACATTTTTTCTGCCTGACTCAGTCCATTTTGGTAAGATGGCTGCCTCCGCTTCTCCACACTGAGCCCTCCAGCATTCTCGGTCTGGCATAGGCGATTGCATTCGGCATCTTTCTCCAGAAGTCACCTAGGGCATGCGTGCATGTGCAGCCCCGTCCTTTATGAGCATCATGGCGGGAACCTCGGAAGCGTCCCCACCGTATGACGTCACTAGCTCGGGTATTTTAACTCCATTCACGATTCCTAATACGAGTTAGCAATGAATCCTCCATGCTGATCTCTCTACATTACCAGATGCTCCCGCTCTGTGTACTCCACCCTTCGGGGGCCTTGCCTTGCTCCTCTTTGCCCTCTGGGGTTATCTGCTACTAACAAGGATGCCTAAGGCACCTGCTCCTCAGGGGCCTTGCCTCGCTCCTATCTACCTTTCAGGGTTGCCTATCTATTACCATGACGCCTACGGCTCCTCGGGGCCTTGTTCGTCCGAGACCTTCACTCCTAGGGCTCTCCTACTACTACTATCAGCATCAGAGTGAGTTCTAATAAAACAAATCGAAAGGCGGTCCCACGTAGCCAACGCAATAAACAACAAGGGGACTACCTTACACCATGGAAGATTTTATTAAGTGTGCCCGACTCGAGCTAAGTTTCGCCAACAAGGCTGCATCAGGGGCTTTATGTTGTAAAATTACTCTCACTGCTGCAAAAGTCAGTATATCGATCTGAGTATTGATTGTTGCAATAGAACATCCAGTTCAATGATTCTTTCTAATCCCACAGCTAGTATTAGTGGTACAAACCTTGTAACGCAGAGATCTGTCAAGAAACAAATGGCACTGCATTTACAACATAAAGCCCCTGATGCAGCCTTGTTGGCGAAACTCAGCTCGAGTCGGGCACACTTAATAAAATCTTCCACTGTGCAAGGTAGTCCCCTTGTTGTTTATTGTATTATCAGAGTGAGTTCTGCCACTCCAGTTCTGTCTTTGCATTGTCTTATCTCTCTCTCCAAAGATTATCGGCCTACCCTGCAACGCGGGCCTGGTGAGACTGTGGAACTACTGTTTCTACCCTGCAACCTACAGATGGAACATTGCCATCTGGTGTCTCCTCTCCTAGCTGGCATCATCACCCGTTCCTCAGGTTACCATCTATATTGCAGTACAATAAATCTATATCTCTGTGTCCATCTCTGCCTTGAGCAAGCCTATTGCTGCAAGTCCCATCTCTGACAGCGACCAAGGGCCCACGCTTCAATGTCCAAAGTACAACACTATCATTAAAATCATTCATTGTACCTGAAGACTGGAAGATGGCCAATGTAACCCCAATATTTAAAAAGGACTCCAGGAGTGATCCAGGAAACAATAGACCAGTAGACTTGACTTCATTCCTGGGAAATATTATGGAAACTGTAATAAAGTATAAAATTACAAAATATTTAGATAGACATATTTTAATTGGAAACAGCCAGCATGGATTTACCCAAGGGAAGGGTTGCCTCACAAATCTCCTACATTTTTTTGAAGGGGTGAATTAACATGTGGATAAAGATGAACCAGTGGATGTGGTATATTGGGATTTCCAGAAGGCATTTGACAAAGTCCCGCATGAGAGGCTTCTAAGAAAACTAAAAAGTCATGGGATAGGAGGTGATGTCCTTTTGTGGATTATAAGCTGGTTAAAAGACAGGAAATAGAGAGTAGGATTAAATGGTCTATTTTTACAGTGGAAAAAGGTAAACAGTGGAATGCCTCAGGAATCTGTACTTGCACCGGTGCTTTTTAATATACTTATAAATGATCTGGGAAGGGGTATGATGAGTGAGATCAAATTTGTGGATGACACAAAAATATGCAGAGTAGTTAAATCTCAAGTGGATTGTGATGAATTGCAGGAGGACCTTGTGAGACTGGAAGACTGGGCTTCCAAATGACATATGAAATTTAATGGTGACAAGTAAAAAGTGATTCATGTAAGGAAAAATAACCCTTGCTGTAGATACACAATGTTATGTTCTATCTTAGGAGTTACCACCCAGGAAAGAGATCTAGGCGCCATAGTGGATAATACTTTGAAATCGTCAGCTCAGTGTGCTGTGGCGATCAAAAAAGCAAACAGAATGTTAAGAATTATTAGGAAGGGAATGGCAAATAAAAAGATGGATGTCATAATACCTCTGTATCACTCCATGGTGAGACTACATCTTGAATACTGTGTGCAATTTTGATTGCCGCATCTCAAAAAATATAGAGTTGCCCTGGAGAAAGTGCAGAGAAGGGCGACCAAAATAAGGGGCATGGAACGGTTGCCCTATGAGGAAAGACTAAAGAAGTTAGGGCTGCTCAGTTTGGAGAAGAGATGACTGAGGGGAGATATGATAGAGGTCTACAAGATCACGAAAGGACTTGAACAAGACATGAACAAGTTAATGTAATTTGGTTATGTACTCTCTCAAATAATAAAAGGTCTAAGGCAAGGCTTACCAAATCTGTCCTGGGGACCCCACAGCCAGTCAGGTTTTCAGGATATCCACAATTATGCATGAGAGAAATTTTCATGGCTGTGGGATCCCCAGGACAGGTTTGGGAAGCCCTGGTCTAAGGGCACTCAGTGCATAGTTAAGCTCTGGAATTCATTGCCAGATGTTGTGGTTAGAGCAGTTAGTGTAACTGGGTTTAAAAAAGGTTTGGATAAGTTCTTAGAGGAAAAATCCATAAACTGCTATTAATTAATAAGCAATAGTAGCTTGAGATTTATTTAATGTTTGGATACTTGCCAGATACTTGTGACTTGGATTGACCACTTTTGGAATCAGGCTTGATGGACCCTTGGGCTTGATGGACCCTTGGTCTGACCCAGTATGGCATATCTTATGTTCATATGCCTTTAATTTATTTAAAAAAAAAAAGTATGATTTCAAGGGATACATACAAGTACACACACTCACAGGGTCATTAATTTGTTTGTAGCTAGTACTGTAATATTCCATGCATTAATCTACTGCTTATACCAGGCAGAATCTATTTGCTAAAAACAATAAGCACCTTATGATCCAGGCTGACAAAGTTCCATCTGCTTGCATAGTCAAAAGTAATAATTATGGTAAGAAAAATATCACAAGAGATTAGCATTTCTGAGTTCCATTTTATAATTTTTTGTAAACCAGGGGCTTGCAAAGGGTTTTCAAATTTGTTAAAATTGTAGATTACATTTAAAATATACTAGCATTTTCACCATTCTGCAACGTATGTTGCTGAATAAAAGTGCAACCTGAACCAGAGCGAGTATGTAAGCTAAATGTAATTGAAGGTCTATTATTAAAGTTTGACTATCAAGAGGGCTTATTTTTCTTCAGTCTGTTAATGGTTTATCTGAAATCATTCACATTTTTGTACAGAAGTCCCTTATTAATTTAAAGATGGTTGATTTCCTGACCAAAAAAAAAAAAAAAAGGAAGAATGCAAAACTACTTTAGAATTGTGTTATATATAATTAGGGCTCCATGCAGGGCTATCACAAGAGATGCACAAACAGGGAAGAAGAATGAGGCACTTTGCTGACGTTTTCAGTCAGTCTGAAAGTGTGCATGCACACAAGTCCTAAAGAAAGGGGGGCAGGGGAACCATAAGCAACTCATTGCCCTAGGCATGGTTTTGCCAAGCTACTGCTGTGGTTCCATGCTTTGAGTTTATATAGGACAAATTGAATTTTCACTTTCAGCTGCATGCAATTTTTATACAAATAATAATCAGAAGAAAGAGAAGTACCTGACAGAATAATGAGGAAGTGAGTGTTTGCAAGTTAAAAGCAGGCAGCAAAATAAATATAAAAAGGAAAGCTAGGAAAAGAACATGTTTTAATGTTCGAATGTCCACAAATACAATTTAGAAAAATCCAGTCTTTAAGGTGAATTTTAAAAGCTCGGTTCATGCTAAAGTAGGGAGATACAAGCGCATCTTGGGCTGGTGCACCACATTGATTTTAAATTGCATGTAATTATACACGTATTTCCTAGTACGTGCACAAATCAAAAAGCTAAATAAAGGGGCAGGGTGTGGGTGTGTTCTGGGCAGAGCATCAGAAATACAGGGACATTCTGGAAGGTTGCTTGAAATATGCGCGTAACTATATGCAAGGGGTTTTAAGGTTTGGAGCTAAAAGAGTAAAAGGGGGTCATTTTAATAAGGGGGATTAGGAAGTCCAATTTTATATGGACATGCACATATGTGCATGTCCATATAAAATTGCATGCACATGTACATGCGTAAAGCTGATTTTCTATCTAGGTAGATTTTAAATCCCTGCATGTGCCAAAGCCTGGAGATATGGGCAACAGTCGCCCCCACTCACGTCACGCAGATTTTAAATGTTGTGCGAGCCTGCGCATATCTGCTGGAATGATCAAAAAGTGTGAAGTCAACAAAGGGGCTGGGAGTGGGTGGAGTCTGGGCAGGACATGGGCGGGGCATGGTCATTTCAGGTCTGTAACTTGAAGTATGTACATAAGTATTTATCTGCATCAGCGCACGCCAGGGTCCCCTACCATGTAACTTTATTTCTGCTATGGATGGCGTATACGTTTTTAAATAAAAAATCAGGGCTAGTCAGCAGGGTTTGAAGGGTCAGGGCTAATAGGATAAAAGAGAGGCTATTTAGATAAAGGATTGGGAAGACTTATCCTTTACCAGGGCAAACTGGGAAAAAGGGCTATTGTGTTGGCATGCATATCTACTAAAATCCCCCCCACTTATGTGGTACAGGTGACATTTGCATGCATAAGTGCACATCCATATATAATAACACGCATATGTATGCACATAAGCCTATTTTTTAACATGTGCAAATATAAGCATGTGTGTTATAAAATGGCTGTATCCATTGGTGCAAGCCGGCATATACGCATACATGTAAGCTGCATGGCTGTGTAAATGTTACCATCCTAGAGTAATGTTACTTTCTATATGAAAACTGAGGGGCCAATGCAATATCATGTGCACAAAAAATGTGAGTCCAACCTGGATGCACGTTTTTTGAACACATGTTCATCCCCTCTCTTGAGCACTCGATATACTCAAATGAGCTGACCCACTAAAAAGGTCACACAATGGATAAATTGCCCATTTATCCATTGTGTGACCTTTTCCATTTATCCATTTAGCGTGTCCATGACATCGAGTGCCCAGGAGAAATGGTTGTGCACAGGTAAGGAAACCGGATACTCAGTTTTCCAAGTGTCTGTTTTCCTAACCCGTGCACAGCCATGGGTTAGGAAAATGGTTGCTCGTAAATTGAGCTTCTCTTTTCCTAACCTGACCGCTGTCAAGCTTTTATTTTTTTCATGTTACAACTTTTTATGGTTCCTCCTGCTTAGTATTGCAATGATATTAAGTAGGAGGAACCACGGAAAAGCTGTATTATTTGCTTTTCTGAGCATGGCTTGAGATGCCTCAAAACAACGCCAGCTCTGGGCTGGCGTTAATGTTTGAGGGTTAAAATGTGCAATTCGAGCACACTTTTTTTTTACATTGGGGGTACTAAGTAATAGCCTCATCAACGTGGATTTGGATGTGATGAGCACTATTAGCTATGCACCGGTATGGATGGGCGTTTTGAACGTGCTAATCCTGTTATTGCTTTGGACATATGTCTAGTGTGTCCAAAACGCACGGGCAACTGCACATTTAGCGGCATGCTGAGGTCAGCGCCTGATACTGCATTGACCTCTAAATGCAGGAACATACCTAAATTTCTGCTGCAAAGCTTGAAAATCATACTGTGAAAGTAGGAATCCTTCCTGCAGTTGTAATATGTTACTATGACTGAGGGGGCATCAATAAGGCAAAGAAAAGTAATGAACATTGGTAGGCCAAGCAAGGACAAAGTTGTATTTATTTGGATATGGGCAATCATATTTCTATTTTTAGTGAGATTGTTTATTATTTTTGCAGTCCTGTGATTGAAGTTGTGATCTTTGTATTCAAACAGATTCTAATGAAGGGATAGACCCAAATGTCTATAGAAGCAGAGTAGGATTAAAAAAGCCTTACTAAATCAGGCCCCCAAGGTACTTTAGTGGTAGTAGAGGACCAACTAAGATGTGAGAGAACAGCAAGAAGTCACAAATGAGAATATTGGGTGGACCAAGTAAAATGGTCCTTTTTCTTCCAAGATCTTCTTTGATTTCAATTTTCAAAAGTTTAGGCACCTAATTTCAGGTAGCATCCTAATTTTGCCCATTCAAAAACTGACTAGAAATCTAAGAGTTTCAATAGGGCCTTAATATTAGCTGTCCCAGCATTAGGCCCCTAAATTATATAAATTTTCAGCCTAAAACTTAGGATCCTATTTTTATCTTTAGTTTTGCCAGACTTTGTATGTCTAAAATGGAGATGCCTAGGTCAGAAACCCAGTATCCTTTCAGTATCAAAGCCTCAAAGTTTGTAAAGGTAAAGAGCCCTCTAAGCCAATCTCCCTGCCAGGTACCTGACACATGATAGGAGGCACTGGATGGCCCGCGCCATTTTTAAAGATGGTGCCGTCCATCCAGTGCTCCCTTCATGTGACAGGGGCCAGCCAATGCACGGATACCCTGTAACATGGTAAGGGCAAAGGGCCATCAGCGCCATTTTTATTAGTGGCAGCCGACAGCCCGAGAATGGGAGATCACTCCCGGGACCCCCACTGGGACCACCAGGTAGCCTGTAAAATGTTTTTGGGTGGGGGAAGGCTAAGGGATTAGTTTTAAAAAGGTCAGGGTGTTGTTTTTGTTTATCAGCTCAGGCGCAGCCATAAACAAATCCGCGATTGGGGCCGGACGAAAAAAAAACCCCACGATGTGAATCGGAACCGGAATCAGAACCGATTCCGGTTCCAATTCACATCTCTAATATTTATAGATAAAACCAACAAAGCTTAGCCTCCTGGAGGCATTTAACATGTTAGTGCCCATAGACAGGACCAGAGTGTGAGGGCAGGGTCACCCTCAGAGATTGAACATTGGGAGAGGGGATCACTCCAGATATTGGAAAGCAGTGGAGGGAGGTGTTGGGCCAGAGTGCCTTGGTGATACCTCTTTGAAATGGCAACAGTGTATGACCCTAAAATAAATGAAAAGGATCCTCTTCAGCTCACATATCTGAAGCCTTCAAAATTGGCACCCTAGGCACTTGTCTAAGTTGCCTGTGCCTAATCTGGGCTTCTAGGAGAACTTCTATTGTCTGAAATTCCTCTCTTTGGAATTTGTGTTTCTTATGGGGAAGGGAAACAGTGGCAGGCAGCATAGCTTATAAGTTGATGAGAACCAAAACTAGGAGATTGCTTCTGTAGTCTGGAATTGTTCTACTTCTCATTCTTATTTGACTAGTGCACCGAAGGGATGGCATGGCTACAACTTGGAAATGTCCACAAAGGTCAGGAATGGTAATTTTCCAAACTGGTCTCTGAAATATTATCCTTAAAAATATTTTCTTTGAAAGAATTGGTTGGATTCCTTGCCTAGTGGGATGGGCGATTGTTACTTGTTTACTCAAATCCTGCAAAAAATAACCTAGCAAAAAGTATTGCTTCATGCTTCAGACACATCCATTAAAGAACTAACTCAAGGAAATAGATTTTTAAAAACAAACAGTAACTAAGGCCTAATATAAGCTACATCTTTAAATTGAGAAAAACGTGAATATATTAGATATATAAAATGCTCAGGCAAAAAGAAAGAAGACCTAGGGTTAGCACAAGGAAAAAGCAATTGAGTCAAGGAACAGACCAGTGGTTAATCTGGAGAATCTCGATAGCACTTCATATTTAGAAAATTGCTCTATTTCTGCAACACAAACTGAGTGTTTAAAATAAACTACTTTGACTGAGTCAAATGATATGTAATAAGTGATGCTAAGTCATCTCTGAAAAATCACACACAAATAATACCACAATTAGTACCAGATTTAGGATTCACACCAAAAAAGTTACACAATGTTTCTGTATTTACAATAATTTTTTACAAGATTTTTTTCCTTTACCCTGAATTTATGCCTTATACTGTATATAACTTGCACCATTTCAAAATAGCACAGGCTAAAATGATGTGAAGCAAATTGCATATTTATTTGTGTGTAATCTACTCTGATCATTTTCTCCTTTAACTCCAATTTCAATTCACCCACTTCTGATGCCAGAACAAAATCTTTTCATCAATCTATAATAGATTGGACCTCTCTATATAACAGGTCCATTAATAACTAATGCACGTTTTGAAATAGGGCACCAATTGTCTTTTTTAGAGACCAGACATACCCAATTCTAATGTCCTCATCACAATGCACTTCTTGGACTACAGTACCTTGTAATGGTTGGATGTGAGCCATCTTAGCTACCTTCATAATGTATGTTGGCAATGTAACAGAGTCAAATTTAATACAGATGGAAGCAGAACAGATTTGAAAGCAGAATGGGAAAATGTGTGCATTCTTTAGCCCTTTTCTCTTCCATTTAATTAAATAACCAGACTGATCAAAAGAACAGTGCTATTCAAATTCCCAGTTCACTGGAAAATACAATTTATTTCTACTAAAGTGCAGAAAAGCATGTTTTATATGGGCTGCCAACATTCATTAGGGAAGTGAATGACTTTGCTGGCAATGCATACTTTCAGTATAGTTTTTTTTTTTTTTTTTTTAATCTTAAAACAATGTCCTAGAAATTGATTAGGGCTATGACTTTTCTAATTTAGTAACACAGTTCAATATTGTTCAGATTGAAAAGAGACTTTTGGTCCATCACATTAAAATCATTTTAACTTAGTTTTCATGTTAGAAGTTTATATTAAAAGTTGAAATTCATCAGTTGTATAACATTGAAATTTTCATGATATGCCTGCCACCAACACATAGATTCATCAAAATAAGGGAAATTTTAGAGTTACCGTACCACACAAAGGTAGTATCACATGGTGGTGGTAAACCTTTTGCACCACGCAATAATTCCTATTTCGCATCTCATGCTGAGAGTGAGAGAGCAAGAGAGAGACACTCTGGAGAAGCCCTCACATTATGCACCTATTTATACACCTATAGGAGGGGCAGCTAATAGCTTGAGGTGAGGTGTTGGTGGTGGTTAGGGTTTAGGGGCCAGGTTTTAATTCATAGTGAGATGTAGCGAACAGCACAGTACTCGGTGAAGATTTGACGTCATTTGGAGAGAGGAAAGTCTCACAAAGATGAAATGTTGTACTATGTTATCTCACCCTAGCTTGATGGTACCCTGTATAGAATCCATCAGCTAGGGTGATAAAACATTGTAGAAGGCCTCCCCAGAGATACTCTCTCTCCCTCTCCTTCCCCCGCCTCCCTCCCTCCAAGCCAGAAATGACCAAAATACAATTAAAAAAATGTATCGCAAATTGTATTACAGCCATTTCGGTCATATTGCACAGCTTAACACAGGAAAAAAGGTGTAGTTATTTCTGGTGTTAAAACCTTGCTTGCAATAGTATGTGTTATATTATCGCACAGTGCAATATTGCCCCCTCATTTTCATAACTGCTATCCAAACTCCTCCTTGATCCTGCCCCTTCCCAAAATGTGCATTCGCACCATGCGCTACTGCTATTATTGCATGCATTACGGCATTAATACATGAATTTTTGCATGTGTTTAATGCCATAACGCATTTTGATGAATGAATGAATGAATGAATGATGAATGACCCTACAAATTATGAATTTTTTAAATGCACAACAGTGCCTTTCAAGTTCCTTTGGATCGCACAGAAACATCTAGACAGGATAGCAATAAGAACATAAGATATGCCATACTGGGTCAGACCAAGGGTCCATCAAGCCCAGTATCCTGTGTTCAACAGTGGCCAACCAAGTCACAAGTACCTGGCAAATATCCAAAACATTAAGAGGTACATTTAAAAACACAGCGCACGCGCATACTTTTGTTCACGCACCAGGCGCGAACAAAAGTATGCTGGATTTTATAAGATAAGCGCGTAGCTGTGCTTATCTTATAAAATCTGGGGTCGCGTGCGCAAGGGGGTGCACATTTGTGCAACTTGCGCGCGCTGAGCCCTGCGCGCGCTGCACATTCCTTCCATACCTTATGCGTTTAACCCTTTTACGGCCTCAGAGGGAACTTTCCCTCCACCTCCCCCCACCTTCCCCTCCCTTCCCCTACCTAACCCACCCCCGGCCCTATCTAAACCCCCCCCTACCTCTGTCGTGAAAGTTACACCTGCTCGAGGCAGGCGTAACTTTACGCGTGCCGGGCCGGCCGCGCGCTGTGTTCCGGTCCGGAGGCCACGGCCACGCCCCCGGATGCCCCCGGGCCGAAACCATGTCCGCAAGCGCCACCCCCGGATGACGCGGTGGCCGCACCACACCCCCGACACGCCCCCAATGATGTGTGGATCGCGACACGCCCCCGACACCCCCCTAGGAAACTGCCACCAACACATAGATTCATCAAAATAGGGAAATTTTAGAGTTACCGTACCACGCCAGAAGCCTATGCAAAATAGGCTTGGCGTGCGCAGGGGCGTTTTAAAAGGGTTATGCCGTACCTTATGCGCATAACCCTTTTAAAAATCCAGCCCACAATGAATAGATCCCAAGCTACTAATCCTTATTGATTAATAGCAGTTTATGGACTTCTACTCTAGGAACTTATCCAAACCTTTTTCAAACCCAGTTACACTAACTGCCATAACTGGCAATGAATGCAAGAGCTTAACTATGCACTGAGTGAAAAACAATTTTACTTTGATTTGTTTTAAATGAGCTACTTGCTAACTTCATTTAGTGCCCCCCTGGTCCCTTGTATTAGCCGAAGGAGTAAATAACCAATTCACATTTACCCATTCAATTCCTTTTATGATTTTGTAGATCTCTATCATTTTCACCCTCAGCCATCTCTTCTCCAAGCTGAACAGACCTAACCTCTTTAGTCAGAGAGGATGAAAGAAGTAGTAGGTGGCAATTTCTTTTTTTTATGACCGTGCTCTGTGATTTCTTATTTTGCCTAAGATCTTTTGTCCCCCAGTAAGAACTCCTTTCCCATGCTATCCTTGAACTGTGACAGGTAGATAGCAGCCTAATTTCTGCAGTTTTTGACAGCTAGGATTAAACAAGTGAGGCTTTGGAATGCATATTACGTAAGTAGGCGAAAAGTTGCAGCATTTTCTGTTGTGATTAGTCAGAATTAAAATTATCGTCCGATAATGTTTATATCGTCTTAAATCGTTATAGAACACGATACAATAGAAATTCTAACGATTTATCGTTAAAAAATCGTTAAATCGTGTTAGTGCGCACTAACTCGAGTTAGTGCGCACTAACTCCCCGTTAGTGCGCACTAACTCGATTTAGTGCGCACTAACTGAAAATGATACAAATAAACACTTTCCAGGTCACTGAAGGTCAGTTAGGAATGAATATGTGTTCCTATTGGCTGGCTGCCCTCTTATCTATTGATGTTACCAAGGTTACCACTGAGGTGATGGTTGGGGGGATGGGAAATGGAACTGGAAACTAACTAACACCAACAGAAAATGAAACAAAGTGTTCACACTTCCCAGGTCAGTAAAGGTCACTTAGGAATGAATATGTATGTATGTATTCCTATTGGCTGGCTGTGCTCTTATCTATTGATGTTACCAATATGGTTGGGGGGATGTGAAATGGAAACAGTTGGAAGCTTGACAAAAAAAGTAAGGTAATGATCAGCACTCACGTGACTAGAACGTGTTTGTTTATTATTTTTGTTAGCTGGCACCTGAAATGCTAGTGCATGTTGAATTTGCCAATCACTGTGCATTTTAGAAAGGTGGTCCTGGCTGGAACTGTACACAGTTCAAATATATGTAATTGATTGTTGGTAAGTGTATTTTTTAAGTAGCCACACTGGCACCAGTATGTTTACTTTTCCTCCTACTTAACTCACTAGCTCAGCTTTGTAAGAAGGGCTTCTCTGCTTGTGTGTTGTTTTTGTTTGGTGTGAGGAGAGCAGAAACATCAGATCTTTATTCAATCTACTACAGTCATCTCTTACAGTGCCCTATCCCTATTAATACCAGGAGTGTTGTGATCTTCCTGCACACAGTGCCCTAACCCTGATACCAGTCTGAGACAGCTCCCTCCCTGCATTACTAGTGAGAGGCTGGCTTCACAGACAGGGGGAGCTGCCTGACCCTCACTCCTGACTTCCCCCATGTCCCAGCTAGTGAATGGTGTGTGGGTGAGTGGGGGGGGGGGAGGATGGTGAAGTCTGAGACAGCTCCCTCCCTGCATTACTAGTGAGAGGCTGGCTTCACAGACAGGGGGGAGCTGCCTGACCCTCACTCCTGACTTCCCCCATGTCCCAGCTAGTGAATGGTGTGTGGGTGAGTGGGGGGGGGGAGGATGGTGAAGTCTGAGACAGCTCCCTCCCTGCATTACTAGTGAGAGGCTGGCTTCACAGACAGGGGGGAGCTGCCTGACCCTCACTCCTGACTTCCCCCATGTCCCAGCTAGTGAATGGTGTGTGGGGTGAGGGGGGGGGGAGGATGGTGAAGTCTGAGACAGCTCCCTCCCTGCATTACTAGTGAGAGGCTGGCACAGACAGGGGGGAGCTGCCTGACCCTCACTCCTGACTTCCCCCATGTCCCAGCTAGTGAATGGTGTGTGGGTGAGGGGGGGGGTGGATGGTGAAGTCTGAGACAGCTCCCTCCCTGCATTACTAGTGAGAGGCTGGCTTCACAGACAGGGGGGAGCTGCCTGTCCCTCACTCCTGACTTCCCCCATGTCCCAGCTAGTGAATGGTGTGTGGGTAAGGGGGGGGGGAGGATGGTGAGTCTGAGACAGCTCCCTCCCTGCATTACTAGTGAGAGGCTGGCTTCACAGACAGGGGGGAGCTGCCTGACCCTCACTCCTCCGGGGTATTGTGATCTTCCTGCACACAGTGCCCTATCCCTGATACCAGGGGTGTTGTGATCTTCCTGCATGCAGTGCCCTATCCCTATTAATACCAGGAGTGTTGTGATCTTCCTGCATGCAGTGCCCTATCCCTATTAATACCAGGAGTGTTGTGATCTTCCTGCATGCAGTGCCCTATCCCTGATATCGGGAGTGTGCAAGAAGATCACAACACCCCCGGTATCAGGAATAGGGCACTGTGTGCAGGAAGATCACAACACCCCCAGTATCAGGAATAGGGCACTGTGTGCAGGAAGATCACAACACCCCTGGTATTAGGGATAGGGCACTGTGTGCAGGAAGATCACAACACTCCTGGTATTAATAGGGATAGGGCACTGTGTGCAGGAAGATCACAATACCCCTGGTATCAGGGTTAGGGCACAAGTTCTAGTCACATTGACTGATCACATTACTTGTTTTGTCAAGCTACCAACTGTTTCCATTTCCCATCCCCCATATACTGTCAGTAGGAAACTTGGTAACATGAATAAATAAGAGGGCAGCCAATAGGAATACATATTCATTCCTAAACTGACCTTAACTGACCTGAAAAGTGTCAAATTGTATCATTTTCAGTTAGTGCGCACTAACTCCCAGTTAGTGCGCACTAACTCGAGTTAGTGCGCACTAATCGGAAAAAACGATTTTTAACGATTTTTTAACTAAAAAATCGTGCCTAAGACAATTTTCTTGCCCTGCCACACGATTTCTATCGTTAAGACGATATGGAAAACGATTCACATCCCTAAACCAGTGCCCTGCTCTCTGTTGTTCTCATGAGTTGTACAGAACCAGCTGTGGTAGGAACTAGCCCAGAATTCACTAGAAGTCCTTAGTCTTGGCCAGGAATGCAGGAGAACCAAATCTGTGCTCAGTCCCCCTGTTCCAGGTCTATACATCCTTGTGAATACAGGCTGCCTTGAACCATCCTGGCCATTGACTAAGTACAAAGAAGCTTGCCTAGATAAGTGATAACTATTAAATCCCAGCTACCTTACCTGTTGAATGATTGGTCTATTCACAGCTGTCTGTAAATAGAATAAACATGAGCATTTTCAGCTAGCGTGAAGTTAACAAGTTAATACTAAGTGCTGCTAGCTGTCAGAACTATCTGCATTTATTAGTTAGCAAAGCAGGAGGTAAGAACCTCTCCTCCTCCCATTCTGCATTTGGGATTCTTTGAGGGATCTGGTGCCAGGGATTGAGGGTGAGGATTTTCATCTATACTTTTTTTTGAAGGCAGGTGATGCAGAGGATAAGGGGATCATCATCCACTCAGCAGTGCTATTGCTTGAAACAGTGAATGGGGGAAAGGAAATTAGCCTTTGTTTGTCCGCTATTTCTTTTTTCTTCAATAATCAGTAAGCCGGCACATGACAAAGTTGCCTGAATAACATTATCGGGGTCATTTTAACGAAGAATATTAAGTGGCACTGTTACCCTGCATAAGTAGTGCTGAATATTTGTCTAACATTATCTAGTTAACTTTATCTGGATAACTTCTCTGCTGGCTGGTTTACTGAATGTTGGCCTAATAATCTATCAACTGACCCCAAAATAAAATACAGCAATTTTAGTTTTAAAAATTATATATCTTTTTGTGGCCTTTCTATCTCTCTTTCCTAGGGGAATGGGGGGAAGGGTTGGCAGTGTCCTGGTCCCTTTTGGAGGCTGTTTCCTGCACCTGTTGATCTCAGAAGCAGAGCAGCCTGTCAAGACAACGCTAAAAACAGAAACAATGACAGTCAGTGTGGATGCTTCACATATGGTACAGCAAACAAACAAGACTTATCAGGTAACCAGGCAAAACATACATAAACACCTTCAATAAGGGATGGTCTAGGGCAGTGGACCCCAACCTTGTCCTGGGGGCCCACTAGCCAGTCGGGTTTTCAGGATATCCACAATGAATATGCATGAGAGAAAATTTGCATGCACTGCCTCCATAACATGCACATTTTCTCTCATGCATATTCATTGTGGATATCCTGAAAACCCGACTGGCTGGTGGGCCCCAGGACAGTGTTGGGGACCACTGGTCTAGGGTGTGGCAGCTATGATTTAAGGCTAAAAGTGAAGATTCATGCATTTGGGCTGAAAAAACCTCACAAGAGTGATAAGTCTCAGGGGGGGGGGGATGAAATTCTACTCATGAACAAGAGTGGAATCTTGGGGGGGGGGTGATCGTATCTAGTCAAACAGGTGGACAAGGCAATGGGAAGAGACAGAAAGATACTTGAGTGCATAAGGAGAATTATCAGCAGAAAAAAGGAGACAATATTGCCCTTCTATAAGACCTCACTTGGAATACTGTATTCAGTTCTGGAGACTGCATCTTCAAAAGGATATAAGCAGGATGGAATCAGTCCAGTAAGTGATCTTTGTTGTAAAATGTATGGGGACAGACTTAAAGATCTAAACATATATACCCTACAGGAAAGGCGAGATAGTGGATATATGATAAAGTCATTTAAATACCTCAGTGGTGCGAATGGATAGGAGGTGTGACTCTTTCCATGAAAATGAAACTCTGGATTGAGCTGTTAAGGGAATGAGGGTGAAAGGGGGTAATCTAAGGAAGCTATTTCTTTGCAGAAAAGATGGTGGATGTATGGAACTACCTCTTATTGGATGTTGTAGAAACAAGGATATTATTTGATTTCAAGAAAGCATGGGATAAGCAAATGGGATCTCTGTGGGAGTGGTAGGGACTTTAGAGCTGAGCAGTTGTCTGATGGGCAGAGTAGATAGAAAAATGATGGCAGGAAAAGACTAAATGGCCCATGTTTCTAATAAGGAAGCATCAATTCTCTTCTGTGTATAAATTCACTGGTAGTATATTGCATGGAAAGACACCAGCCCGTTTGAGAGGAATCTGCTTGCTGTGACAAGTCAGGCAGGGTTGGTGCAAGGATATTAGGCGCCATAGGAAAAACATACAGCCTTGTTCTCCCCCACACGGGCAAATTGTCCTTTCGGGGCTTCAGGAATGCCCTGGTGGGCAGGGCAGGTCAGTCACGTGACTGGTGTTGATCGCAGCGACCCCCATGCCTGAAGAGCCACTGCAGTCAATATCAGGCCCTGCAGCAGCTCTCCCCTGAGGCTCTCTGCTCAGTTCTTTACTTTTGTTTTTATGCGGCTGGAGCTTCTGTCCCTTCCCCTCCCGCGGCCTTGTCTACATGGGCCTGCCTTTTTTTAATCCCGTGGCATCGCTGACTAGCAACTTATCCCCTCCTTCCCTCGTTACCGTGGCAGCAGGAAATGCTGCCACCATCGCTCTTCACATCTCAACTGCAGGAAGCCTCTCCTTAATCTATGCCTCTGAATGGGCCGGACACTCTTACATTGGGTTCATGGGAAACATAACTTTTCCCCAACTCCCTGCCTGCATTGGGGCCTTCTTTCCACCTCTTCCCATACCAGGGCCATCATCAGGTGTCCCTGCCTAGATTATTCCTGAGCACCAATGTAAATAAAATGTTTTGTTATATATGTAGATGCAGCAAGGGGGGAAAGTGAGTGAGAGTATGTCACTGAGTGTGTACATGTGTGCATGAGAGGGAACATTTGTGTCAGCCCCCTCACCCCCCACAATAAAGTGTGGCCTAACCAAGATGCAAGACATTTTCCAAGGCCTCTTAAATAGAATTAATGAATAGGTCGTTACCCACATCAGAAAAATGAACACCATCCTTACCGTAAAGATCAGAACAAGCATCCCAAGACCAAGTATGTGTAACGTGAACCCCTCCCCCCCCCCCCCCCCCCATGCGCCAGCAGCCACATACCTATTTGCTTATTCAATTTGGCCCTGCTATACTCCCAAATCCTTAAATCTAGGCAGACAGGCCTTGGAATAGTATCGGACCAAAGCAAAGTCATGCCAAGCAGACATGACAATAACATGGCCAGATTCTTCCACACTGCATCCAGTAGTTGGTGACAGGACCAATCACCCAAGTCGATGCTGCCCAGATGAACCATCAGAACTTCTGGAGGTGCCCACTTGGATAACGAGGACTACACGAGAGGTAGTAACTGGTTCCACCATGAAGCCCAATCCATGTCACCCGCACACCATGCCGAGCCAAACCAAGGTGAGGGTCATAGGGCTGTTTTGCTGTCCATTGATGAGCCCAAACCACGTAAGAATGGCCAGTCAGCCACACACTTTATCAGATGGTTATGAATCTGGAAAACAGAGAAAATTATCACAGCAAACAGACCAAATAGCAATACACAACCTACTGTTTATCCAACCGCACATAAGTGGCAAATGCCCCAGAGTTCCAATGGCCAATACGGTGAATAACACCACTGGCAAACCAGAATCGGCAGCTGAAATAGCTGCACCAATGCGGAAAGAATGAGTACCATAACGTTCACCACCCAAACCCAAGTCATCAAAACTTTCCGCAGAACTAGACCATACTGGTATCTGGTCAGGGGGGGGAGCAATTGGCATGGATAAAAAAGGATTTGCCACCCGCAGGATGCACCAACAAGTATGCACGTTCAATAGCAATGGGACAGGTTACTAACCCAGGAACACCAGACAAGTCCAACCAGGCACCACTCCCCGACTGATCTGTCTTGGAGCGCTGGATTTTTTAACGTAGCCTATCACCTTCCAGGAATACATTTGCTGCCCTCAAAACAGTATGATCTCTACAGGGCCCAGAACGATCAACCAGTTCACCCACCTGAAATGCCCCCAAAAAAGCTAGCATGAATACAGTTCTGAATAAGCAAAACTCAAAAGGGGAAAAACAAATATATGGCAGGCACTCCCACATTCGAAATACAATGTTGTGGGTAATTGGTAGCCCACCATCAGCAGACTGTGGCAAATCTCGCAACCACCCCATCAGCAAATGTCTGACCAAACAGCTATCAGAAGGACTGCCCCAACCATGATCCTTAAAAAAGGACAATCCTGTAATATGAGTGGCAATAGAAGATTTTGGCAAACCCGCCTCCTTAGAGGATGTAATGTAATCGGAGAGCAACTAATCTGAAACAGATCCCTAGGACCAACCATGAGCAGACAGGAATCACAAAACCTTGGAACACCCACTCAGATATGAAGTCCATGTCGTCGTTGCCGCCACCGATGACCTTAACAAATTCCATGCTTTGGGACTCCATAATTCCAGAGGAAATCTGGGATGACAGTACCTTCCAAGTCTGTGTTTGGCACCAGCCTCCTAAACTGCTCTCACTTAAAACGAGAGAGAGAGTCAGCTATTTATTTATCCACCTCAGGAAAGTGCCACGCAGATACCAATCCATTCAACTGTAAGCAGTGCAAAACAAATTAATGTAACAGATCAGCCACCAGAACACATTTGGCTGATAGATTGTTGATAACTGGGACTACTCCCAAATTATCACAACAGCATACTACCCTCTTGTCCCGTAACCAATCTCCCCAAATAACAAGAGCTACCACAACAGGAAAGAGCTCCAAAAAAGTGATATTCCGTGTTGAGCCTGCCAAAACCCAGGCATCCAGCCATGCAGTGGTGCACCAAGCTCCCTGGCAGTAGATACCAAAGCTGATACCGCCCGCAGCATCAGAGAATAATTCCAAATCCTGATTCGAGAGCGATTCATTCTGCCAAATGGAAACACCGTTAAAAACACTCAAAAAGGCATCCCAAACTTTAAGGTCCTCATGGATCCTCCGAGTAATCGGAATGCAGTGGTGACGTTTCTGAATGCCAGATATTGCCGAAGATAGGAGCCACAGGAAAACATGACCAATAGGGATAACCCAACAAGTGAAGTTTAAACTGCCCACTAAGGATCGCATCTGACAAAGGTTAATCTTTTTAGCCCGAAGCGCATCAGCCATAAGGGATCTCAGCTGCTGCACTTTTGCAATAGGTAAGTGGGATACAATAGCCATTGAATTTAATTCAATGCCTAGGAAGACCTTACAAATGGTAGGGTCCTCAGTTTTATTCCTGGCATGATGGGGGAACAAAGCAGAAAGGATGGCAGTAAAACCTCCAAGGCAGGCACTAATAAAGAGGCCAAGCAGCAAGTGACTTCAAGGCTACAAACCACCATGAGAGGTGAAAAGCAGCCCCCCCACCCCTCCCAGACTGGCAAGATGTTAGCTCTGGGGTATGACAGCAAGGCACAGTGGCAAAGGAATTCCAAGGTGAAAGGTTATCACCTCACTTAGTATAGCACATTGATTTCTCTAATTGCAGAGTGGTTTTCCAGGAAAGTAGTGAGAATTCTGGAAAACTATGCAAAGGGAGATTGCACTTTAGAAATATCAGCATTTCCATTAACTGCGTTGCCAACTTGGAGCGATGAGGACTCACAATTTCTCCTCTAATTAAAAAGACATTTTCACCGAGAATACTAGTTGGTGAGCAAGATAGATACTGCTAAGCCACTTCGGCTAGGTCTGGACAAATTGAGAACTTATGTGCCCAATATGCAAGCTCTCTGTTAGGTCCTCTACGGGCTCTGTAGCATGTCACAGACAATTGCAAAGAGCTTTCCTTTGCTTGGTGTGACTGAGATCCTTTCCAGCCAGCTGCTTTTGTTCTAGCCTGTGCCAGGAAAGATGTTTCCAATGCAGGTAATGTGGCTATGGCATATTGTGGTTGGGGAGTATCTGCTAGCTGTCTGGGTGCTGCTCCTACTTGCACTATTTGCTGACGTGGCCATTGTTCCCTCTTGTGCTACACTCCTATTCTGTTCATGTCTCTGGTGCTTCTCGTAACACACCAAGCATATTAGCATCTGCTTCTTTTGTGTCAGACACTCTTGACTCCAGGGCAACATTCTCATTCAACCAGGGTTCAAGCAGTATATCAAGCATTCATATGTTGTTCTCCATCAGAGGTATCAGCCTCTCCTGTACTTGATGCTACAAGTAGTCCACTAACTGCAACACCTCTGCTTTCATTCTGATGCCTGTTGGTAACCCTCAATCTTTTCCATCAGACAATTAACAATTGGGATCACATCAGCCAAACAGGCACCTCTGGAACTCATGTCCTCTGTGGCATCCTTGAAGGGTTTCACTATTCATTCATGATGCCCTAGTGGGCAATTCACACCTATTCCTATCTCCAGAGACAGAATATGAATGGGTGTCTGCTGCTCCACTAACCTCTCTAGCATCAGGTACATTGAGTTCCACCAGGTACCAATATCTAGAATGAGGAGCTTGAGAGGCATTTCATTTTCCTCTTGCTTCTTTCAGAGAAGCTGCCCTACCTTTCCTCTTTTATGGAAGTGCCACACCATTTTCCTACACTCGTCAAAAATCCTTGCCAATAATTAATTCTGATAGCTCTTAGACCACAATCCTAGATCATCCTTCATAACCAGATGCAAAGTGTGGCCAGAATGTTCAGACAGATGATGAAATGCTAAGAGAAATCAGGGAAGCTAACCAATTTGGCAGTGCAGTAATAATGGGAGATCTCAATTACCAAATTCCAAAAAATCTCTTAATGAATAACCCCACGAGGGCAATGAACTAAATAGAAATACGTGGTGTTTTTAAAGTATTAGAGAAAACTTTCACGCTGTACATGTCAAAATATTACTTTAGGAATATAAGGACCATCATACCACCCAGTGCACACAAGTCAGACTTGCATTTCATGCACTTCATACGGGTCACTTTTAATCAATTGGTCCATATAGCTCGACTCAATTTTTATAAATTTTTTTAAATTATGAATTTTTTTAAAAAAGATGAAAAACTTCCCTTATTCATCCGTTGTCAGGGTCATTTTTCCATAGCTGTCGGAGATACTCGTCCGACGCGCGCGTTTCGCCAAAGTAGCTGCTTCAGAGACGTATATTCAGATTCTCCTGATCCAGCGCTCCCCTTGTTTCAACGGGGGATATAAACAGATCTTTGAGCATTAGTAGAATTCTTGCAAAAAAACTTCAGTGGTGTAAAAGGTCCATCAAATTTTTCTAAAAAACATTAGAAGCCTAAGTCAAATTCAGCGATATTAATTTTTGTAACAAAATGTTTTAACGATGTATACTAGCAGAGGGAAAAACAGATAAACTTACCGAACCCAACGCCGTCTCTCCGCTCAAAGTTCTTAGCGGTAGGGCGGCTTGGGTCGGTCTAAATTTAAATACAATAGCGTCTGGTATCCACCTGACAGTCAGATGATTCTTGATTTTGGCGCGCAATCACCAGAAGTGAAACCATTCGATATCTTTGTTCAAGCCACCAGGAGTCACTGATTTTAATTGAAAAATCCACTTCTGTTCGCATTGTCTCAAAGTCTGTACACGATTTCCACCCCTCCAATGCTGATTAATGATTTCTAACACGGTCCATTTAATATCATCAAACTCATGTTTAAATTCTTTGAAGTGAGCAACTAGGGGTTCCTCAACTCGATTGGTATTGATGCAGCATTTGTGTTCAGTAAGACGAATCTTAACCTTTCTTTTTGTCATGCCTACATAAGTTAATGGGCACGGACAAAATGGCATAGACTGCATGGGTTGAGTGACAAGAGAAATCAGGTAGTGGAACGGTTTTCCCCAATGCCGTGACAATTTGGGTCTGAGGGGACCTTAGAGGGCAGAATTTGCATTTGTCACATGTTTGAACAGGTTCCTTGTTCTGTATAGGCTTAGAACAATTTGAGCGTACAACATGGTCCCGAATGTTTTTACCACGGGAATACGCAATCCTCAGGTTGATTCAATAAAGGATGAATTTGTTGAATGATCTTCCAGTGTTCCCTCATAGCTCTGCTGATTGGGGCCGACAGAAGGGTATGTTTCAAGCACCACAGTGTGCGGGTTCGATCCTGGCTCAGGATTTTTTGGCAAAAACAAATAGTCTCTGTTCGAATAAAGCGCTCGCCGGTAAGCTTTTTTGACGCAGTGTGTCGGATAGCCGCGTTGTAAAAAGCGGTTAGCCATGTCTTTTGCTGAGTTTTAAAGTCCTCTTGATCTGCACATAATCTTCTCAATCTGAGGAACTGGCCCACAGGAAGATTGGATTTAAAGCTGTAGGGTGGAAACTGTCGTATCTCAAAAGATTGTTGCGATCATTTGGCTTACGGAATATACTGGTGACCAGAACGGCATCCTTTTTCTTAATCAAAATGTCTAGATAGGAGATTTGATTTTGATGATGCTCCATAGTGAATTTTAAACAGGGATCAAGACTGTTCAACCATAATGGAACTCTTGTAACGTTGATAGGGATCCTTCCCATATGACAAAGATCATCAATGTAACGTTTCCAACATTTCAATTGAGATCTCCATTGGCAGTTTTCTATATGCAGGGTCTCAAACCTGGCCACAAAATGTTTGCCACATCCGGAGCCATGGCGGCTCCCATGGCAGTTCCTCGAATTTGTAGGTAAAAATCCCCATCAAACATGAAATAATTCTTACTTAACGTAAATTCAAGAAGTTCAATAATGTAAATGATTGGAATCCTCTTTGGATGTGACTGTGCTTTTAATGCTTCTGAGACTGCAACCAGTGCCTGATCCTGGGGAATAACTGTATAGAGAGACTCGATGTCAAACGTAACTAACCAGCAATCTTGTGGTAAGCGTACAGTGTCAAGATTGTAACATGCTTGTGCTATCTTTCACATATGAGGTAGATTTTGACACACGGTTGTAAAATTTTGTCCAAGAAAATTGAGATCGGTTCCAACACTGATTCATTCGCTGAGACGATTGGACGTCCCGGAGGGTTACAGAGTGTTTTATGGATTTTAGGTAGTATGTATAGAACGGGTATCCTGGGGTTCTCATTGATTAGAAAACGACGTTCTGAACTTGTTAGATACCCACCATCAAAGCCCCTCTCTACAATCTCTTTAATTTCAGAGAGAATCTCCTGTGTAGGGTCTTTTTCCAGACGTTGGTAGAAGTCTGTGTTGGAAAGTTGTCGGTTGACTTCTTTAAGATATGCAGATTTTTCCATTATAACAACGGCACCTCCTTTGTCCGCAGGCTTTATACCAGCTCATCATTTTCTTGGAGCTGATGTAAAGCCTCGGATTCTTGTTTGGTCATATTATAAAAAATATGTTTTTTTGTATTTTCCAAGATTTCAACGTCGTGTAAAACCAATTCTTTAAAGGTGTTAACTACGGGATCCCCCGGTGGAGGTGGACTCCATCTAGATTTTAGTTTCACCAGAGATTCTTGTGTTGGTGGTGGTTCAAAGGGCTGCTGGGACAGGAATACAGTTCGCTGTAGTGTCGATAAATTTTTGAAAATCACATCTAAAATTAAAAGGGTCATGTCTTTGTGATACTACAAAGTTTAGTCCCTTATCCAAACTTTTTGTTGCAATGGTGTCAAAGATGTTTGGATAAATTAATGACCGCAGATTCTATGTCCAGTCTCTCTGCCCCCCCTGGGGCGGGTATTTGTTCCCTGTGTATTGAGACCTGGTTTTTGGGCGGTTCCAATCGTGTTTTGTTGACCTCTGTATCCCCGTCTTTTGCCTTGCGTATTCTGACCCCTGGAGGGGTGGAAATCGTGTACAGACTTTGAGACAATGCGAACAGAAGTGGATTTTTCAATTAAATCAGTGACTCCTGGTGGCTTGAACAAAGATATCGAATGTTTCACTTCTGGTGATTGCGCGCCAAAATCAAGAATCATCTGACTGTCAGGTGGATACCAGACGCTATTGTATTTAAATTTAGACCGACCCAAGCCGCCCTACCGCTAAGAACTTTGAGCGAGAGACGGCGTTGGTTCGGTAAGTTTATCTGTTTTTCCTCTCTGCTAGTACATCGTTAAAAACATTTTGTTACAAAAATTAATATCGCTGAATTTGACTTAGGCTTCTAATGTTTTTTAGAAAAATTTGATGGACCTTTTACACCACTGAAGTTTTTTTGCAAGAATTCTACTAATGCTCAAAGATCTGTTTAGATCCCCCGTTGAAACCCAATATTTGACTGGGTAAATGTAACATCAGGACATGCAGAGACAAAGTTCCTGGATGGAATAAATGATTGCTTCATGGAGCAAAGGGTTCAAGAACCAATGAGAGAGGGAGCTATTTTAGATTTAATTCTTAGTGGATCTGGTGAGAGAAGTAACGGTGGTTGACAACTTGGCAATACTGATCATAACATGATCATAAGAACATAAGAACATAAGAAATTGCCATGCTGGGTCAGACCAAGGGTCCATCAAGCCCAGCAACCTGTTTCCAACAGAGGCCAAAACCAGGCCACAAGAACCTGGCAATTATCCAAACACTAAGAAGAACCCATGCTACTGATGCATTTAATAGCAGTGGCTATTCCCTAAGTATAATTGATTAACAGCCATTAATGGACTTCTCCTCCAAGAACTTATCCAAACCTTTTTTGAATCCAGCTATACTAACTGCACTAACCACCTCCTCTGGCAACAAATTCCAGAGCTTTATTGTGCGTTGAGTGAAAAAGAATTTTCTCTGATTAGTCTTAAATGTGTTACTTGCTAACTTCATGGAATGCCCCCTAGTCCTTCTATTATTCGAAAGTGTAAATAACCGAGTCACATCTACTCGTTCAAGACCTCTCATGATCTTAAAGACCTCTAACATATCACCCCCTCAGCCATCTCTTCTCCAAGCTGAACAGCCCTAACCTCTTCAGCCTTTCCTCATAGGGGAGTGTTCCATCCCCTTTATCATTTTGGTTGCCCTTCTCTGTACCTTCTCCATCGCAACTATATCTTTTTTGAGATGCGGCGACCAGAATTGTACACAGTATTCAAGGTGCGGTCTCACCATGGAGCAATATAGAGGCATTATGACATTTTCCTTTCTATTAACCATTCCCTTCCTAATAATTCCTAGCATTCTATTTGCTTTTTTGAATGCTGCAGCACACTGAGCCAACGATTTTAAAGTATTATCCACTATGATGCCTAGATCTTTTTCCTGGGTGGTAACTCCTAATATGGAACCTAACGTCATGTAACTACAGCAAGGGTTATTTTTCCCTATATGCAACACCTTGCACTTGTCCACATTAAATTTCATCTGCCATTTGCATGCCCAATCTTCCAGTCTTGCAAGGTCCTCCTGTAATGTATCACAGTCTGCTTGTGATTTAACTACTCTGAATAATTTTGTTTCATCCGCAAATTTGATAATCTCACTCGTCGTATTCCTTTTCAGATCATTTATATATATATTGAAAAGCACCGGTCCAAGTACAGATCCCTGAGGCAATCCACTGTTTACCCTTTTCCACTGAGAAAATTGACCATTTAATCCTACTCTCTGTTTCCTGTCTTTTAACCAGTTTGTAATCCACGAAAGGACATCGCCTCCTATCCCATGACTTTTTAGTTTTCATAGAAGCCTCTCATGAGGGACTTTGTCAAACGCCTTCTGAAAATCCAAAAACACTACATCTACCGGTTCACCTTTATCCACATGTTTATTAACTTCATCAAAAAATGAAGCAGATTTGTTAGGCAAGACTTCCCTTGGGTAAATCCATGTTGACTGTGTCCCATTAAATCATGTCTTTCTATATGCTCTATGATTTTGATCTTGAGAATAGTTTCCACTATTTTTCCCGGCACTTAAGTCAGGCTCACTGGTCTATAGTTACCCGGATCGCCCCTGGAGCCTTTTTTAAATATTGGGGTTACATTGGCCACCCTCCAGTCTTCAGGTACAATGGATGATTTTAATGATAGGTTACAAATTTTAACTAATAGATCAGAAATTTCATTTTTGAGTTCCTTCAGAACCCTAAGATGCATACCATCCAGTCCAGGTGATTTGCTACTCTTTAGTTTGTCAATCTTGCCTACTACATCTTCCAGGTTCACAGTGATTTTGTTCAGTTCGTCTAAGTCATCACCCTGAAAACCATCTCTGGAACTAGTATCTCCCCAACATCCTCATTAGTAAACACGGAGGCAAAGAATTCATTTAGTCTTTCTGCAATAGCCTTATCTTCCCTAAGAGCCCCTTTAACCCCTCTGTCATCTAATGGTCCAACCGACTCCCTCACAGGTTTCTTGCTTTGGATATATTTTAAAAAGTTTTTATTATGAGTTTTTGCCTCTATGGCCAACTTCATTTCAAATTCTCTCTTCGCCTGTCTTATCAAATTTGAACTCATGACTGGAAGGGAAACAAAATGTAAATGTACAGCTCTAGCACTAAATTTTCAAAAGGGAAACTTTGATAAAATAAGGAAAATAGAAAAAAACTGAAAGGTACAGCCGCTAAGGTTAAAAGTGTACAACAGGCGTGGACATTGTTTATTTATTTATTTATTTATTTGAAGCTTTTATATACCGAGGTTTAGCGCATGCCTTCACCCCGGTTTACATTGAAACGAAACAATGATACATAGAACAAGTAGTGAAACAAAAGTATATATAACAGGTCATGGAGCAGGTTGTAACAGGAAATAACTAAAATAGTTTAAGCCAAATAACGAAAATGAATATAGAAACGAAAAACGAGGAAGGTATATACAATAGAGGGGGAGGCAGTGGGAGGAGGAAGGGGTAAATATCTGCGGAAAAGAGAAGAGGGGAGAAGTATTGTTTAAAAATACAATCTTAGAAATGCAGTCCAGATGTATTCCAAGCATTACGAAAGGTGGAAGGAAGACAATACGATTACTGGCATGATTAAAATGTGAGGTAAAAGAAGCTATTTTAGCCAAAAAAAAATCCTTCAAAATTTGAAGAAGGATCCATCTGAAGAAAATAGGAAAAAGCATAAGCATTGTAAAGTTAAGTGTAAAACATTGATAAGACAGGCTAAGAGAGAATGTGAAATGAAGATGGCCGTAGAAGCAAAAGCTCATAATAAAAACTTTTATAAATATATCCAAAGCGAGAAACACTTCTTATTTTAGGCCATGGGGGCAGGAAAGGAGAGGTGCCATCGCTGTGCTGCCCCCAGCACTATGGCTCTCTATTCCTAATGCTTCCGCTAGTCCTGAGTCAAGGTAAAAGAGAGGAAGTGGGAAGAGAGTCAGGTACAAGAAGGCAACAGATTTATAAGCCAGAGAAGAAAATGGAAAGGCAGTGTAACTAATAAAGGCTTGTTGCACTCTCTGTCTAGCTTGTTTGAAGCTAGGTAGAGAGTACATTGTACAAATCAACTTCTCATGTACCTTTCATCTATTCAAGCAAGCTAGTTAGGAAATACAACAAACTAGGTAGGGAGTGCATTGTATAAATCAACTCTTCTTGTACCTTTCATCGATTCAACAGCAATAAATATTCAGTGATGTCAACTTTGCTGTTCATACTTCCTACTGTGTATATAAAACTGCCCCCCCCCCCCCCAAACTACACACTGAGTTAAAATTGCCCCTTCCTACAGTGGTATAAATAGTAAAGTCAATATGAAATTACCTTTAGATTAACTCTTAGGTAATTTCATATTGACATCACATTGAACATATAGTTTTGTAATTGTCAAAATCTTAAAGAGTATTTTTTCATTATAAATAGTAAAGTGACATATTTTTCTCTCCTCCTCTCCCTCTCCCAACAGCATATGTGGTAAAAACCTGGGTGTCTCTGTGCTGGGTGTGATAATTCAAAAATTTCCATAAACACACCCCTTTTTGTTATCAATGCATTAGTAACACTTTTTGATGAATCTAGCTGAAAACTGGGTGTTGTCAGCCTATTGCCTGGATTTATCAAAATGCGGTAAGTACCGCATGCGATAGCAAAAGGGGCATGTTGTATGCTAATTCTAGCCGTTAAGCCCGTAAGAACGGGCTACATTTAAAAAAAAATTTTTGGTCCATTTCCTTCCCACTTCCTCCCCCTCCCTCCTCTATTCTCACTCTCCTCCCCCCACCTCACTCTCTCCTCCCTCCCCTAGCTCACTCCCCTCCCAGCTCATCCACAACCGGCAGACAGGGGGGTGTCCCTCCCTCACGCGCGTTGCTGCCGCTACTGTTCCTCCCTCCCTTGCATGCGCGCACCGCCGCCGCTCCTGCTTGTCGTCGCTGCAGGTGCCATTTTTTTGGGGGGGCACGCTCTGATCTGGCTGATGTGCTCGCATGCGCGGTAGAGCTGCTCTCTACTGCGCATTTGCGGCACGTCGGTCAGGGCTCCCTTATGTTGTAGATAGCATTTATCGCAATTTGTGCGAAGAGCTAACTTAGCGCAAATTGCAATACCCTTTTCAGATTCTGTGATAAGTTCTGACCTGTTGTATTTCCTGCATTCAACCACTGGGGGACCATTGTTAATGGTCCCAGACACAGGGGGGGGGAGAGAGAAGGAGAGAGAGAGAGAGAGAGAGAGAGAGAGAGAGACTGGCCATAATGTCATGGCCCATAGGTAGGTATATGTATCCCTATGGTAGGCCCACGTAGTAACTCGAGGTGGGGATTAGGTAAGAGTGTAGGGGGTTAGGGGCCACTTTGACATTCTATGTGACACCTACGAACAGAACAGTGGTCTCTTGTGAAGATTTGATGGCCTTCGGAGTGAGGAAACTCACTCCAAGATGAGATTTGGGCAATGTTCTCTCAACCTAGCTTGATGTTAGGCTGAGAGAACATTGCCCAAATCTCATCTTGGAGTGAGTTTCCTCACTCCAAAGGTCATCAAATCTTCATGAGACCACTGTTCTGTTCGTAGGTGTCATGTACAATGTCAAAGTGGCCCCTAACCCCCTACACTCTTACCTAATCCCCACCTCGAGTTACTAGGTGGGCCTACCATAGGGATACAAATACCTACCTATGGACCATGACATTATGGCCAGTCTCTCTCTCTCTCTCTCTCTCTCTCTCTCTCTCTCTCTCTCTCTCTCTCTCTCTCTCTCTCTCTCTCTCTCTCAAAGGGCAATGAAACCTTACATCACGGCAGCTATCGCACAGCCTAACACAATCCAAAGAGGTGTAGTTAAAATCAGCATTATGGCTGTGCGATAGCTCTTTGCAGACAGGCTAACCCAGCCCACTCCCTGCTCCTATTTTCTGAATTTGCATCACACCATACGATATGGTGCGATCACATGCGTTTAACACGTTTTCGCATGCGGTAAGGGCCTATCACATGCATTAACGGGGCTTTTTGCATGCGATAAGCCCTTAACGCATGCGAAAACGCCTTATCGCATTTTGCTAAATGACCCCCTATATTTGAAATCTGGATTTGCCAAAAATTAGCATATTAGAAAAAATGTAAATGTTAAATAACATAACAGAGAGTGTGGAATCTTGTGGAACACCTGTATTCACAGCAAATAAAGAAGACTTTGACCCATCAACAACCACAGGGCCAGATTTTAGTATCTACGCCTGATTTTATAACAGCCGCGCGCATGTCATAAAATCTAGGGTCGGTGTGCGCAAGGGGGTGCACCCTTGTGCACCTTGCGCATGCCAAGCCCTAGGGGAGCCCCGATGGCTTTCCCTGTTCCCTCCGAGGCTGCTCCGAAATCAGAGCGGCCTCGGAGGAACTTTCCTTCCGTTCCCTCCACCTTTACCTCCCTTCCCCTATCTAACCCGCCCCCCAGCCCTACCTAAATCCCACCCTACCTTTGTTGTCTTATTTACGCCTGCCGGCCAGCTGCCAGCATGCAATCTCCTGGCATGGCTCCACCCCCGGACTGCCCCGGCCCGGCGCCCCACCCACGCCCTCACCCCTTTCCCACCCCTTTTTCAAAGCTTCGGGATAGATGCGTGTCCTGGGGCTTGCGTGCGTCGCTAAGCCTATGCAAAATAGGCTCGGTGCGAGCAGGAGTGAGTTTTCGGGGTTATAACCCTTTGAAAATCCACCCCACACTGAGTAGACAAAATGAAATAAACCTTGCTAGCAGAGTTAATGTTTAACCTATTTGTTTCAGACGGTGAAGCATGTTTCAGGATGTCAAAGGAAGAAGATATGTCTAACAATATCAGAAAGAATCTAGTGCCACTGTCAAAACTGCACCAATATATGTTGAAATTAGAAAGGAGCACTAGGCTGCCACCCTAAATCCAAATTGGAAATCATCATGTAAGTGGTGTTCTTCAATAAAACATGCAAGTGCTTTAAGATGACATTTGCTAAAACTTTAGCTTAAAAAGATAAAGGTGAAATCAGATGGCAATTGTCAAAATCTGACAAATCTAAATTAACTTTTTTTTTTAATACTGAATGTACTGAAGCAATTTTTAGTAGTCTGGGTAAATAGAATTGTGTCAGAGAACATTTGAGAAATGAAACAAGAAAAGCACAAAGATCAGCTCTCATGGCTTTCATGAGAACATTGCAAGAGGAATTTGATGGGTGCTGCAATCTGTATGATTTCTTCAGAGGAAATCATATCAAACTGATCATATCAAACTGATCCCACTTTTTCATATCATCAATACAAGTGCTGGATCCATTGAAAACTACATAGCAAGATAGTGCATCTTTTCATGAAAATAATGAACATGCAGTTCAGATTTGGCAGTGAACTTGTCTTGGAAATTTACTTCAGAACAAGTTGTAAGTGATCTCACATTATGAAACAATTTCCAAGGCTGATTAAGGGCAGCCTGAATGCAGTTGAAGAAATATTTGTTTTTTTTTTAAATAATCGGCCATAGTTCAATATTCCTTCAGAGTATCCAGATACAGTTGGGACTGAAAAAAAAGTATCATCTTACACCAATGAAGCTCAGCATGCCAGAGTCATCACTTAGCTACCAATAAATCTTTACTTAACCAAGGAGCTCTGCAACTTTTTACAAATCTGCTACTTTTAATAGAGAGGATCAGATCTAAAGCACCTTATAGTGACTTCTGCCACTTATCTACAGCACTGTCAGCATTGTACCCAGTGGTATCCCGAAGCCTAGGGGAACCAAACAATCCAAAGTTGCTCAACATCAATGTGACACTGGCTTTCAAATTTCAAAGGAGGTAAAGTGGCGTGGGTATATATAAATAAAATCTGGATCTTCATTTGGTTCAAATAGTGGTCAGACCATGGCACTTCAGTACAAGAGTATCCATAACTGTGACTGACAGGCCAATCATTCCTCAGGAAAATCTAATGTATGACCTTGCCTATGAGTTTACTGTTGAATCAGTTGGGAGCAACCTAAAGCAGACAGGGATTGTAACTTTCATACCAGCGCACAGGCACACATTGGTGCGTGTGAGTCGGCGTGTGCCAAGATAGGCACCCATTTTATCATTTGCATGCATATGTCTGCACAGGTTATGAAATAGCTTGACCGCATACACCTTCGCGCCCAATTTTAAGTGGGCGTGCGCCTGTGAGCATAAATCCTGCTTCTACCGCTTATTATGGGGAAATTTTGAAAGGGGTGCCAGTTTTATCAATTCATCCCCCAGTTCACCCAATTAGCAGCTAGGTCCTCCGACCCCCCCCCCCCCTGGTTGAACAGCATTCATTCTCTCCAGTTACCCCAGACCCTTAAAACCACTCAAGTATGGCTAGTTTTGTATTTTTTTAAACTTACACCTCTTCCCTAGAAGAAGTAAACTTAAGTGGCAGGGGATCTTGTTGCACACCCAGGCACATAAGTATTTATGGGCACATCTCTTAGCCATGCTCTGAAACACCCATGTCCCACCCAGACCATGCCCACACCCTGCCCCTTTTTAAAAACTTTTGAGATAATGTGCACAGCGGGACATACTTGTATCTAGGCAGCTTTTCAATTTCGATGGGCGTACATGAGCCTGACTTGAATGTGCATCTCACAATTTTGGCTTGCGCTGGCCTTTTAAAATCTACCTCTTAGTATGTAAAATAGAATCACAATTTTCTGATAAAGGACAGGCAACTACATGCAAGTGAAAATCACCTAGAACCAAACAATTCTTAATATCAGCATTAAATGATAATAATACATCAACCAAAGTTGAGGGATAAGTATTTTAAAAACTGGAGAGACTTTAAATTAAACAGGAAGAATTAGAAATTACCAGAATCTCTAAAGTGGGAACAGCCTCAATCTGTTTCAAAGTCAGCTGCTACTACCCTAAAAAAAAAATAAAATAAGCTTGCTGGGCAGACTGGATGAATCTTTTTGGTCTTTATCTGTCATCATTCATTATATTACTATCTCACTATGCTGAGAGAGGCTTTTCACAACAATCAAAATTCTTCCTCTCCCTCTGTTCAGTCTGGGCTGAGAGAAAACCTGATAGGTAGCTAAGGATAAGTGGGTCAATAAAACAATATTGATGTTTAAGTGACCATGCTTCATTAATACAGAACAAATCTGTTTATTATTTTTCGATACATTATTAATTACAGGTAGTTTCTTAAGAATTGCTTGGCCATTAATCAAAAAAGCAGTCAAAAGTGCTGAAGAGGGGCAGCGTATGTACAGTCTTGGTGAATTTTAAATAACACTTCGCTAGGTGAGGGTTTCCACCATAGTGCCGGCACCCACAAATAACCTGGATAACCTCACCAATACCTGGCCTGCCAATTACAAATATAACAAAAAATATGTAAAGCTTCAGTATTGTAAAAATCACAAAATTACATTAAGGGCCTAATTTTCAAAAGCATTTATATGCTTAAAAATTGGTTTTGCACAAGTAAATGCACTTTACTCGAGTAAGTGGGCTTTTGAAAATTGCTACAGTATATGCCACTGAATTGTCCATTGGATTTATCTGCGTAAGTGTACTTTACTCAAGCCAATGGGTTTTGAAAATTACCACAATAGTAGGTTACAGTTACACGAGTACTTCCTTTGAAAATTCACCTGTACGAATAAACACATACAAATCATACTGTAATACATATAATCCAATAAAATTCTTATTTAAAAAAAACTATAATTAAAATCTGTCAAGAAAAAATACATAACATAGTCTCATAATCACAGAGCTATTAAATTCAAAATTTAAAATTATGTATTTGAATATAGAATCACTTCTTTCTCCAATCAAATTAGTCCAGTAATCTATTCAGTGAATTAATACCTTTTAAAATAACTAATCCATAATTGCTTTTCTAAATTTTAAATGGTTATTGGTTAGCTTCCTTACACAAATTGTAACATCTGAACCATATACCTGTCACTGTCATAGAATATGGAGGTAAGGACAATTTGCCCAATCTAGTCTCCCCAGTTCCACTCAGATAAGATGCCATAGACATCTCTTTGCCAGTAGAATTCTTCTTTGTGCATATTCCATACTTTTTTGAATTCCATTAATATTTTTATTTGTATCATCTCCACTGGGATTTCATTTCATGCATATACAGCCTTTCCATTAAGATATATTTTCTGATATTGCTTCTGAGTCTACCCTCCTGGATCCTCATACCATGATCTTTTGTTCTAGAACATTTTTCCTCTGCAAAGGAATTGGTATTTTTTTGCCTGATTCATATCTTTGTGATATTTGATTGTGACTGTCATATCCCCCTGCCTCTTCTCTTTTCTCAGGTATACATATTTAGGTCCTTAAGGGCCTCATTTTCCAAGCACTGTACCGCGTGCAAATGCAAATTAGTCATTTGGTATTCAGTGGGCGGAGTTGGGGTGGAGCATATGTAAAGCGGTAACCTGTGCGGCGAAACAGCCGCAGTGTTAGCGCAGCTGCTATCAGGCCTGAAAAGGATTACTGCCATCCACGATATTTCCAGACAGCCTGTTTCAGGCTCAGAGAGAGAGAGAGAGAGAGAGAGAGAGGGAGAGAGAGAGAGAGAGAGAGAGAGAGAGAGAGAGAGAGAGAGAGAGAGAGAGAGAGAGAGAGAGAGAGAGAGAGAGAGACTTACTATAGTGCCTATGCCCTACATAGGTATTTTAACCCCTATGGGAGGGCCACCTACTAACTCGGGGTGGGGATTAGGTATGAGCGTCGGGGGTTGGGGGCCACTTTCGCATTCCACATGAGACCTACGGACTGAACAGTGGTCTCTAGTGCAGATTTGCTGGCCGTCGGAGTGAGGACGCTCACTCCAAGCGGAGATTTGGCCAACATTCTCTCCACCTAGCATGTTGTTGCCCAGGTAGAGTGTCCATCAAGCTAGGTAGAGAGAACGTTGCCCAAACCACTTCTTGGAGTGAGCGTCCTCACTCCGACAGCCAGCAAATCTGCACTAGAGACCACTGTTCTGTCCGTAGGTCTCATGTGGAATGCGAAAGTGGCCCCCAACCCCCGACGCTCATACCTAATCCCCACCCCGAGTTAGTAGGTGGCCCTCCCATAGGGGTTAAAATACCTATGTAGGGCATAGGCACTATAGTAAGGCTCTCGCTCTCTTTCTCTCTCTCTCTCTCTCTCTCTCTCTCTCTGAAAATATCGTGCGGCGCTAATGTTTTCGCAAATGGCGAAAACATCGCCGCACACGATGTTTCCCCACTGCACGAAAGAAGCCTCATTTGCATTGGTAACGCCCCCTAATGCGTTACCAATGCGATATTGGAAAATAAGGCCCTAAGTCTCACATCATATGAATTTTGATGCTTATCCTTCATGTATTTTGGTAACTTTTCTCTCAACCACCTCAAGCTTGTGTATAGAAACACAGAAACATGACAACAGAAAAAGACCATATGGCCAATCTAGTATACCCATCCTTCCAATTAATTTAGCATCACTTCCATTGAAATTGCCTGTTATCCCATGCTTTCTTGAAACCAGATACTATTTTTATCCACTGGGAGACTGTTCTATGCATCCACCAACCTCTCTATAAAGAAATATTTCCTAAGATTACTCCGGCATCTATCCCCTTTCAGCCTCATCTCATGATTCCTCATTCTAGAGCCTCTTTTCCATTGAAACAGGCTCACCTCCTATGCATGGAAATCTTTGAGATATTTGAATGTTTCAATTATATCTCTCCTATCTTGCCTTTCCTCTAGGATATACATGTTTAAATCTTTAAGTCTATTTCTATTAGAGATGTGATTCAGCCAAATCTTTTGGTTCAGCCTTCGTTATCGGCCCGCCGTGGGAAAATTTGTTTTTACTGCGGTTTGGGCTGATTTTATTTCGGCTGCCCCCCCGAAACGAAAAATGAAACCCAACCCAACCCTTCAATTTATTTAATTTCAACCCCCCCAAAAAACTTGCTGAAAGTCCCTGGTGGTCCAGTGGGGATCCTGGTAGTGATCTCCTGCTCTAGGGCCATCGGCTGCCAGTAATCAAAATGGCGCCAATGGCCCTTTGCCCTTACCATGTGACAGGGGCTATTGGTGCCATTGGCCGGCCTCTGTCACACGGTAGGAGCAATGAGCAGCAGGCACCATCTTTAAAAAATGGTACGGGCCATCCATTGCTCCTACCGTGTGACAGGGGCCGACCAATGGCACTGATAGCCCCTGTCACATGGTAAAGGGCAAAGGGCCATCAGTGCCATTTTGATTAGTGGCAGCCGACAGCCTGAGAGGGGGAGATCACTCCCAGGACCCTGCTGGACCACTAGGGACTTTCGGTAAGTCTTGGGGGAGGGGGGGCGGGCAAGTCTTGGGGGGATTGGGAGGGTGGAGGTTGCAATTAATTAAATTTGAAGGGTTGGGGTGGGTTTCGGGTTTTTTTTTAATGTACCCTTTCTCCGCCCCCAAAAAATAAGAAAACCACACAAAACTTTGTGGGTTTTCCTATTGTTTCGTCAGCCCACCAAAATGAATGAAATAGGAAATATTGTCTTTATTTCCTATTCTGTTGCAAACGAATGCACATTCCTAATTCTTATATGCTTTAATACAAAGACCACTGACCAGTTTAGTAGCCACCCTATGGACTGACTCCATCCTGTTTATATCCTTTTGAAGATGTGGCTTCCAGAACTGTACACAGTAATCCAAGTGAGGTCTCAATAGGGACCTATACAGGGCCAGTATGACCCCCCTTTTTCTGCTGACCATTCCATTCTCTATGCAGCCAAGCATCTTTCTGGCTTTTACCAGCTCTTTATCCACCTGTTTGACCATTCTTAGAACAGACACAAGGCTGCTAGCACTACAAAACACCAAGAAAACATTTACATGAGATGAGAATTAATTAGCATGGAGAGTGAGACAAAATTTCCATATAGCCATTCAGATTACTTGTTTATAGTAAAAGCCCAATCACAGAAAATTTAGATAATTATTTAACCCAGTTTGGAGATGAAAATGTACAAGTAAAAAAATTCTATGTAAAGTTGTGTTATCAGTTTTCTTGCATGGCACTCTGCTCTCTCTATAAGATATGTTATTATTCAATATGTAATATTTACATTATTTTATAGAATTTAAATAAAAATAGCTTTTTTATACAGCTGTTGGCTCTAATATGGTAACTTTTAAACAGGGCTGTAGTCCCTCAGGTACTGGAACAACGATCCCAGGATGGCTGAGCTGTTGAGAAACTGTAGAAAGTGAGTAGGCAGAGTAGACAGAGTTCATGAATAGAACTAGATGACAAAACTCACGAAGGTCTCAAGTAAGCTCAGGAGCTGCAAAGGATTAGGCCCTCGAGGAGCGAGTACCTGGTTCCAGGGAAAGCTCTGAGAGAGCGATGGTAACTCACAGTTGTTTGTAGCAGTGATAGCTTCCTGGCAGGAGAGAACTGCCAGGAAGCTATCACTGGCAGTGTTCAGGAACATGGGTCCTCGAGGAGCGAGTACCGGTTCCTATCTGTAATCTGACAGTAAAGAAAATAGCAAGGCCCCCGAGGAGAGGGTAACTCTGGTAAGTCCGAGGAGGCAGAGTGGCTTGGGAGGTGTAGCCGAAGCAATCCCCATATCCCCCTTGCTAACTCGGTTTGTTAGCGTTTCAAAGACCTTTAAATATTGGAAGCAGATGATGTCATCTCAGGGGGACGCCACTGAGGTTCTCGCCCTTGCTGGTACAAGAGCTGGGACGCGCGCGCCCTAGGCATCAGGACAAGATGGCGGAGTTGCAGCGTCGAGCCGGTCCAGGGATGCCAGAGGGAGACGGCATGGAGACACTGTGGTAGCTAGCCATCCATCAGACCTGGAGGGAGTCGCCACAGAGGTAAAGAGGGCGGAGTGAGGGCATCGAGCAGCGACGGATGCAACAGTACTCCCCTTCAAAGGGTGATCTCTTCGGGTACCAGGCTTAGGTTTGGAAGGATGCGCAAGGTGGAACTGATGAAGCATCTCTTTGTCCAACATAAACCAACAAAAAGTAACAAAAAATAACAAAATCTAATGGTTTTTGTTAGTGCGCACTAACTCAAAAAACAATTTTTCACGAAAAAAAAACCCCCGAACTACAAAAAAACGACATTTCCTGCAGCGGCTGAAAAACGAAGAATGACACGAACACAAAAAACGATTCACATCTCTAGCTTTATGCGCAGAATCGTGCACCAGGATCCCCGACTGTGTAACTTTACTTCTGCTATGTATGGCATCTAAGTAATAAAAATAATAAAAACTAGGCTACTCAGCAGGGTTTTAATGGTCAGGGCTAATATGGCAAAAGCGAGGCAAATTAGGGAGTTTAGGAAGTCTTCTCCTTTACTTGTGCAAACTGGGAACGAACTGGGGAAATAGGCAATTGCATTGGTGCATGAATCTACTAATATCCTCCCACTTATGCGAGCAAGGAGGCATTTGCATGCATATGCATACATCAATATAAAGTCATATGCACATGTATGCATGTATAGCCAGTTTTATAACAGGAGCATGTATATGTGCATATATGTGTGTATGTTATAAAATTGCCGCATCCATGTGCATGAGCCAGCAAGTGCACATATGTGCGCACACGCATGAGACTAAAAATTCACCTCAATTTTTGTTAGATCATATCTCATTCTGTCTACTCTCTCAGGAAGACCATTCATGTTGAAAAATGAATAAAAAATGATTAACTTTTATGGGTACAATTTTTAACTGTTCGGATTGGGACAAAATCTCCATGTATATTCTGGAAATAGTTTTAAAAGGAATTACATGTGTAAATGTAACATAATTATCATAACAATTTTAGAAAGCCATTTACATGTCTAAAGTGCACTTACACCTGATTAACCTATGAACAATTCAATGGCATATATTGTAGCAATTTTCAAAGGTCCACTTACGTGGGTAACTTGCCATTTACACATTTAAAACCCAATTTAAAGCATGTAAATACTTTTAAAAATCAGGTCCTCTATCTGCTGATTTTGCACCAGTTATCAAAAAGAATGTATGCCCACACTTTCACTTTAAAACTTGGCGCAGGTACAAAGTCACTAAGAACATTTGAACCTGTGATATGTGGGGAAAGAATTTTTTTTTTTTTTTTAAAGAATGCATGTAAACTTGGGAAGACAATCTATGCATGTTATTTTCTTTTTCTTCCTCAAATATGCTCCAGGAATATTTCCCCTAAAAGCAGTTAAAAATAGTGTATCTATGTGATGAAACAAAGCACATACTTTTATCCATTTTGAGGGGGGGGAATTATTAGACAACCAATTTATACATGTAAATTGCTATTTAACCATGTAACTAGATTTTAAAATTTTACTCAATATTTTGCAAATTGAAAGATGAATTTTCAAAATGTTACACATGTGAAATATAGCATTTATGCATAAAGTAGCCTCTACTTGTGAATTCCATATTTTCTAAAAGTCTAAAATATGCGCATATGTTCTCTGTCATGTGCACATATATGCGTGTAAAGAAGGAGCAGTCTAGGGATGTTCTGATGTAAGGCTAACACTTACACGCGTAAGTTGCTATTTTAAAAGACATGCGTGCCCATTTACTAACCTACTCGTGTATTTTTACACCTCCTAATTATCTGGTGTAAGTGATATTAAATGTGTTTACTGTGTACTACTGTACAGGTAAGAAGGCTAGATGACCTAGGGGCATTCATGCTAAAGAACTAGGAAGCTTGATGAGATGGAGAAGGATTGGGTGAACTGGGGACTAATTGGTAAATTTCCTCAAAGTGGGAAATTTTAAAATTGGCCGACTTATGCGTATAAATTGGGACTTACATAAATCCTACTTTACTTTCACATGTAAAATACATGCATACATATTTTAAATAGTTGTGTAAAGCATGCACATCCATTCCATTGATATATGTGGTTTTAATGCATTGCATGTATTTATACTCAAACCAATATATGCACATATGTTGTGTGGTAGAATTACATATATTTTATAAAGCGTGCACATATGATATGTGTGATTTATAAAATACTATAGCAAATATGTTAATGGCCACATTCATGTATATTAGAGATGTGATTCGGCCAAACCTTTTGGTTTGGCCTTTATCGGCCCGCTGCGGAAAATGAAATTTTCCTTGGCTGCCAGTAATCAAAATGCAGCCGGTGGCCCTTTGACCTTACCATGTGACAGGGGCTATCGGTGCCATTGGCCATTTGGCTGCCCCAACCCCCCCCCCCCCCGCCAAACCTTCAAATTTAATTAATTGCAAGCCCCCACCATACCGACCCCCAAGACTTGCCCGACCCCCCAAAAACTTGCCAAAAGTCCCTGGTGGTCCAGCTGTCACATGGGAAGGGCAAAGAGTCACCGGTGCCATTTTGATTACTGGCAGCCGATGGCCCGAGAGGGGGGCGATCACTCCCGGAGCCCCCACTGGACCACCAGGGGGGGCTCCGGGAGTGATCCCCCCTGGTGGTGGTGGTGGGGGGGGGGCCAAAAAACTTTCGGCAAGTTTTTTTGGGGGGTTGGGCAAGTCTTGGGGGGGGGGAACAGAATGGTGGGGGTTTAAAATTAATTACATTTGAAGGGTTGGGTGGGGTTTTTTTTTTTGTTTTTTTTAAATCTGCCCTTTCTTCCCCCTCCCAAGAAAACGATAGGAAAACCACACGAAATGTTGTGGGTTTTCCTTTTGTTTCATTAGCCCCCCGAAATGTAATGAAATAGGAAATACCATCTTTATTTCCTATTTTGTTGCAAATGAATGCATATCCCTAATATATATATGCTGCTACAAGCAGTTGATTGAAAGTTATCCTCATAGAGTACTACATTTCCGGCTCATTGCTCCCCAAGTCTGCTTACATGTAGCTGATGTCACAATGCTAGTCCCTTCCAGTGAGTGATCCTGCCCATAGTAAATACTGAGAATTATTGAAATACAACAAGGCAATAAAATGTGCTATTTTGTGTTACACTGTAAATGAACACACTTCAACTTATTTTTATTCATGACATCTTCTCAAATAGCTTATTTCCATAACCTACTTTCCAGTCACAAATTGGATGAATTGACTCTGCAGTCATTTTTCTGTGCTTGATTCATTCACTCAGTCTGCATAGATGAAGAGAGCAAGCTTCCTTGAAGTTTTGTGAAAAGGGAATTTGTTGAAGACAATGCAAACTGTCTTGGATAAGGAGCGATATCTTAAAAGCAGTTGTATACTGTGGCTGGCAGTGGACATATATCTTTAGAAGTATGGACAGGAATAACTGGGAAAACAGGATGGGTCAGTTTTTCTTTTTTTATACTATTTACAATGAGGGTGCTATTAAAAAAAATGTGCTAAATGTAGCCATCTAATAGGGTCATTTATCAAAATGCGCTAAGGTGTTTTTGCATGCGTTAAGGGCTTATCACATGCGAAAAGTGCCATTAATGCATGCGATAAGCCCTTAACGCCTTCACCTTTAATGCATGCGATAGCACCATAATGTATGGTGCGATGCAAATCTGAAAAAGAGGAGGAGTCAGGGGTGGGTTTACCATTTTCAGTAGGGTTAAGTCATGTGATAGGTTGCGTTAAGGCTTTATCATATTTTGCAGTGTGTTCTCAAAGGCCTGTTTTGAAGCTCCTGCATAGCTATCCAGGGAGGGGGAGAGGGGGAGAGAGAGAAAGAAAGAGAGAGAGAGAGACTAGCTGTAATGCCCTCACCCTAGATAGGTATTTATATCCCTATGGGAGGCCCACCTAGTAACTTGAGGTGAGGTTTAGGTATTAGTGTAGGGGTTAGGGGCCACTTTGACATTCAAAGTGAGACGTATGAACAGAACAGTGGGTACTCTCTTGTGAAGATTTGATGACCCTCGGAGTGAGGAAACTCACCCAAAGATGAGATTTGTGTAATGTTCTCTCAACCTAGCTTGACGTTACCCAGGTAGAGAATCCATCAAGCTAGGTTGAGAGAACATTGCACAAATATCATCTTTGAGTGAGTTTCCTCACTCCGAGAGTCATCAAATCTTCACAAGAGAGCACTGTTCTGTTCGAACGTCTCACTTTGAATGTCAAAGTGGCCCCTAACCCCTACACTAATACCTAAACCTCACCTCGAGTTACTAGGTGGGCCTCCCATAGAGATATAAATACCTATCTAGGGTGAAGGCATCATGACTCTCTCTCCCCCCCTCCCCCCCCCCCTCCCCCTCCCCCCCCCCCCCCCGGCCCTGATAGTAAACATGGTCCCCCAGTGGTTGTATGTAGGAATTACCACATTCTGGCACTTATCTCAAAGTGTGAAAAAGTTATCACAATTTGCAGTAACTTAGCTCTTCGCATAGGTATTCACGCAAAATGCAATAAACTGCCATAAAACACACCCCTTTTTCTAGCGCAGGCGATATTTAGTGCATTTTGATAAATCCAGGCCTAAGTTAAGTGTCTGTTAGGTATCTATTTTCAGTTGAAGTAAAGAGCCTGAAAATATACCTAAATTTAAGTTACATACACTTAGGGGTTAATATTCAAATGCTATTTAGCCAGGTAAGTAGGACTTATATGGCTAAGTGGCAGCGGATGAATATCTGGCTCTGGCTATGTTCAGCAGTTGACACTCAGCTGGGTAAGTCACTTATCCAGCTAAGTAGTTAGCCAGATAGTGGGCGGGCAGGCCCAGTTCCTCCGCGTGTGCAAACTGTGCAATTGCACAAGATAGCACACCCGGTGGGGCAGTGTCAGGAGCAAGGAGAGGCCTGTGTTGTCACTAATAAACTCATCCCACCAGTGGCAGAAGAATTGGAGATCCGTGGTGCCACCAGTGGGAACAGGTCCACCAGTAGAACAAGAAGCAGTAAGCCTGAAGTGCCGCCAATTTACCCTATCACACAGGCGGCAGAAAAGCAGGAGGCCTGTGGTCCTGCTGGTGAATTTGATCCCTTCATTGCAGAAGCAGGAGGCCCATGATCCTGCCAGTGGACCAGATACTGCCAGCAGCAGAACACAACAGGATACAGCAGAAGAGGAAGCCCGTCCAACAACTCCTTCTCATGTCCTGGCCCTGCGGTATTCAACACTCGTGGTGCTAGCACTTCCTGTATTCTCATCCCATGCATCACGAAATGAGAATGCAGGCAGTGCTAACACCATGAATGTTGAATTACCTTTGGTCAGCACATGAAGAGGAGTTGTAGAACGGCTGTTCTCCTAATCAAAGAAGGTACAGGCTGGAAGCAGCAGTGGAGGAGGAATTACCCATTTATCTTGACTGCCTGGTCTGCATGAGTGTGTGAGTAAATGGGAGGCTGACTGTGATGTTTGTGTATGTGAGTGTGTATGTGTGAATGGGAGCCTGCCTGGGGTGTGTGAGTATAAATGGGAGCTTGTCTGGGACATGTGTATTTGTGTGTGTATTGGTGTGTGTGAGAAAGAGAGAGAGAATGGGTGCTGCAGGTGGATTCCAACTTGCCAGCAGCTGAAATGAAGTAGAGCAGCTGACGCTGCTGCTAGGTCTCAACCAAAGAAAAGCTGGAGACACCTACGGGTTTGTCCGAGAGGGAGGGTATGTGTGTATGAACTTGTGTGTGATTAAAAGAGAGGAGAAATTTTGTGCATCCCCTTCCCACTAATCCACGATAATCTCAGGGTGACTGGAAATCAAAGCTCCCATTTATGGAGAGTATGAATTTTTAAAATCCGTTTTAGTTTTATTTTTCAGATGTTATTTTATGTGTCTCCTGTTTTGAAATATTTTATTGGTATTTGGGACATTTAAAAAACTTGTAAATTATTTTTTAATTATTTGATCTTTTTTCATCATCTTTTTAAAAATAATATTGTTAGTATGTTTTTAGTATTATGATTGTGTATTTATTTTATTTCTTGATTTTATTGTTTGATGTTTGAGGAATGGTGATGGTTCTGTTTTTTTCATTGTTGCACTGCATAGAGTGTCTGACTTCTTGTGGTTTCCAACTCAGTTTTTTGTCTGCGTGTTTGTATTTTTACTTTATAATTGCTCTATTCTGTATTTGGTGAGGGTCTGTTTGTTCTGCATCTGTGACTGAGGTGAGTCATTCTCCTAATAGGAAGTTTATAAATATATTTTGGATTTCATAGGGTCAAGCCCATACCCAACACACATCACAATAGGCTAATACGGTATAGGTTCCAAGTTTCCTTTTTGCAGGGATTTCTGGTTTGCATCACAGCAGTGCATGAAAATATAAAGTAAGTGATATTTTTATCTCAGAATACTGTACTTTGATATTTTTCATGTAAAATATAAATTCATAACTCTTAATTGTGTGCATGGAATAAGGTGGAGGGATTTGTGCAAGGCAATAAGGTTTGCCTAGGGCACCTAATAGCCTTGCTCCAGCCACAGGTTCAGGGAAGGGGGATGATGATGTCAGTTTTTAAAGTTTCAATCACTGAAGGGAGCTGGGCTTTTTTTTTAGTGGGCCTGGGACAGAGAAGGAATGAATGGGGGGTGGGGGGGGGGGGGTGGAGGGGAGCACAGTAATTGGTAATAGGGATGTGCATTCGTTTGTGATGAAATAGGAAATAGAGACGATATTTCCTATTTTGTTGCATTTTGATGGGGAGACGAAATGATAAGAAAACCCATGAAATTTTGTGTGGTTTTCTTATTGTATTTCGGGGGGGGGGGGGGGGGGGAGAAAGGGCACATTAAAAAAAACAACAACAAAAAACCCCAAACGCACCCCAACCCTTCAAATTTAATTAATTGCAACCCCCCACCCTCCTGACCCCCAAGACGTGCCTGACCCCCCCCAAGACTTACTGAAAGTTCCTGGTGGTCCAGCGGGGTCCCCACAGCAATCTCCCCCTGTCAGACAGTCGGCTGCCACTAATCAAAATGGTGCCCATGGCCCTTTGCCCTTACCATGTGACAGGGGCGATCAGTGCCATTGGTCGGCCCCTGTCACCTGGTAGGAGCAATGGATGGCCCGCACCATTTTTTAAGATGGTGCCAGGCGTCCATTGCTCCTACCATCTGACAGCCAATGACACCAATAGCCCCTGTTACATGGTAAGGGCAAAGGGCCATTGGCGCCATTTTGATTACTGGCATCCGACAGCCCAAGAGCAGGAGATCGCTCCCGTGACCCCCACTGGACCACCAGGGAATTTTGGGGGGGGATGTGGGGGTTGCAATTAATTAAATTTGAAGGGTTGGGGTGGGTTTCTGGCTTCGTTTCAGGGGCAGCTGAAATAAAATCGGCCCGAACCGGGGGGAAACAAAATTTCCCTTGGCAGGCCGATAACGAAGGCCAAACCAAAAGGTTCGACCAAATCACATCTCTAATTGGTAATTGTTTGCACAGGGCAGCAAAAATGCTAGCACAGGCCCTGTGGGTGGGCAATGGGCATAACTGGGCAATACAGCCAGATAAGTCTGAAGGTGACATGTTGGATGTGGAGATTTGTTTGCATGACGTTATTCTGAAAGAGGCATATTGGGGCAGATTTTCAGAGCCCTACGTGTGCCGGGCCTATTTTCAAAAGGCGGCACACATTTGCCACTGTGCCCAGGATCGCGGCACGGCTGTTGGACGGCACACGCAACCTACACCTGCCCAGAGGCAGGCACAACATAAAATAAAGGTTAGGGGGGGTTAGGTAGGGCTGGGGGGGGCGGGTTAAGTAGGGGAAGGGAGGGGAAGGTGGGGGGGGCGGAGGGAACGAGTAAAGCCAGCGGGTCTCCCCAAGGGCTCGGCATGTGCAAGGAGCACTATTGTGCACCCCTTGTGTGCGCTGACCACGGATTTTATGACATGCATGCGGCTGCTCGCGCATATGATAAAATCGGGCATACATTTGTGTGCACCGGGTTGCGCGCACAAATGTACACCCGCGCTTAGGGTGTACATAGCGCAGACTCTAATTATAGTTCATTTGAAAATATGATTTCAATATAAATCATGTTTTATGGATTATGTTGTACATTTATTTTTATTAATATTTGGTTTTGTATTTGAGCAGACATCTAAAATTGTGGGGGGGGGGGGGGGGGTTCACTTGATGTACAAAATGAAAACATCAATGCATCATATAAAATATTAAGGTGTAAGATTACTAGAATACCCAATATATTGATGAAGAAATTACTGTTATTATCAACTACGATTCATGGGTAAAAGTTATTTACTTAAACAGATTTTACTGACTTCAGAGGATTGAAAACAGCGTCCATTTTTAATATAGAATTTTATCTCAGCATCCTCAGTTCCTGCTGAAGTAGAATCTGTTCAAACAACAAACTGTGGATAGAGCACTAACATTAGTACTACTTAAGGGGGCAATTTTCAAATGTATGTGGTTAGTTACAAAGCTCGTGAGTACTTTTCCCCACAAACTTTGCACCATTCCTCACAAGGAAAGTAACCAAGGGAAGTACTTTTCTCCACATATTTTTACAAAAACAGTTTAAAACCAAAGAAAAATTTGCAAAATTGAAACATAAATAATTTAATGGACCAATGATTAAAAAGACCTGCAGCAGTAAAAATTACAAGTTACATACTTACAAGCCTTGAGTAGCATGAAGGTCCAATATATACATATAAAGATATGACAAAATGATTTTCATATAATAATAACGCTACACAAAAATTGTAAAAAACTTTATTGATACAATGGGATTTATCATAAGCCTTGGGAGACCCCATTTTCTTTCTTTCTTTCTTTTTTTTTTATGTTTGATTTGTTGTTGTTTTTTTTACATGACTAAACAAATCAAACATTCCATGAACTAAAATTTGTGGAATAAAAACCTCCTGAAAATGAACCAAAAAGTGAAAAAGAATGTATTATCCTTGCATATCCCTAATGTGCTTGGGAGGAATATGAACTGTAGATTCTAGTGGTGAGTTTATGGGGGCCAGCTGAAATGGTAGTGGTAATTATTTTTGGAAATAACCAAATTTTATTCAACCACTATAGAGAACAGAGCTTCACTTTCCAGATTTCAATGTATGTTGTATGCGCGTATTTCTCTGAATCTGTGAGAACATGAAATATTCAGCCTCTTAACTTGATATGCTGCTAGGTATTCTATGACCTATTGTCTTCAATTGAGTTTATTGAAAGTCATTGGAAAATTATAAGAAACAAGGAATTCTGGGCATATTTACCTGATCTATAATGCAGTCAGGATATCATAACATATCATGACATTTTTAGTTCTTCCATGTCACTAAAATACTTGTTCTGTGCTTTATTTGGCTTCTGATTTTTATATTTCATATACAGTTTACATTTAATGACATACACATATTGGGCCAGATTTTCAAAGGGTTACACGTGTGCCAAGCCTATTTTACATAGGCCCGGTGACGCGCATATGTCCCGGGGGCTTTGTGAAAGGGGCGGGGGTGGGACCAAGGCCTCTGGCACAGCGACCGTGCCAGGGGATCATAAGCCGGCACTCGTCCGCCGCGCGCAACCTACACCTGCCCGGAAGCAGGTGCACCTTATTAAACAAAGGTGAGGTGGGGTTTTAGATAGGGCTGGGAGGCAGGTTAGGTAGGGGAAGGGAGGGGAAGGTACGGGGGCGGAGGGAATGGGGAAAGCCATTGGGGCTCCCCTAGAGTTTGGAGTGCGCAAGGTGCACAAGTGTGCACCCCCTTGCACGTGCCAACCCTGGATTTTATAACATGCACGTGGCTGCGCACACATGTTATAAAATCGGGCATACATTTGTGCGCGCCGGGTTGAGCGCACAAATGTATGCCCGCGCGTACCTCTTAAAATCCAGTCCATTATGAATTCAAATTTATTTTGACTGAGTAATTCAGTACCTAAGTTGCACTGATTAAGACACGGAGAGGTAGTTTTCTAATTCTTGGGTGGGGGGTGGGTGAGTGGTTAATGTAGCTGAATAGATATCAGATCTCTTCTTTTCCATATGAAATGTACCATAGGGGAAAGTAGCTGTTATCTTTACTGAATACTCATTTATTGGAACTATAAAATAAATCTTTCTTGATCAAGTCACACAATGTATTTCAATATATTTTAGTATAATGAGCCACTTATCAGATTTTTTTATGCACATTACATAATTTCCATTCTTCAAACACCATAAATTATAACACTCTAAATAGCAGTACAAACCTTTGGATTAGACTGTATGCTTATTGAGACAAAAAAGAGGCCATAATTGCTAGGTGCCCCTCCATTTACTATTGCTCCTGACTTTAACCAAATTTTCAAAATGAATGTCTAGCCATTCCAGTCTTTATTTCACAGCATCAATTCAAGTTTTGTTGTTTAGCACGGTTAATGCCTTGATGGCTGTTTTGCAGCAGCCCTTTTGCTCCTTCTTCAAGCTGCTGAATCTTTAATAAACAATATTTCTTCTTTCCAGGGGCAATTTTTGATGAATCTGCCAAAAAGGATGACGAAGTGTTTCGCTTGGCAGTTGCCGACCTTAACCAGAATGAAGAAATCTTGCAAACAGAAAAAATCACATTTTCAGTGACATTTGTAGATGGAAACAACCCTTTTCAGGCAGTCCAGGAAGGTAGGATTTGAAATAACTTTTTTACTGTGGTATGAAAACTCAGTATAGAGACATGCATAACTTACCTCGGCATAGCACAGCACTAAAAGTGTAAGTTGCTGAGGCCATTGATCTTATATCATTGGTTTAAATAACCTATGAATATTGTCTTTTGATCATGCCTTTTATTACTTAGAAATACTGTATACATTTCATAATTGGGTGTTTATTTGCCCTGAATAAATGAGTCAACACACTGAAATATAAAGAATCCAATATTCATGCTATAATGCAATATTTGAAACTCATATTGAGATTTCTGATGAAATTTATCTGATGAAAAACCTTAATAAGATGTTGAGACATTTTGATTTGACTTGATGTATTCATTTCTGCCTCACCTTTCCACCCAAGGCCTTGTACAGCTAAAAGAAAAAAAAAGGTAAAATTTAAAAATAAAATAAATTAATTGATCAATAAAACAAAAAAATACAACAACCAAAATAAGAATCATACTAACAGTGTGTGAAAATGCTTCAATAAATATATCAGCAAACATCATTAAATATAACAACATTAAAACAGTATCCATATCAATAGTAGATACAATTCCTCTTAAAAATAAAACACTAATCCCGGTGTGGAGACTCATTTATTTTTGTACCTTACTCTGGTTTTTCAGCATTTATCAATATTTCAAATGGACTTTTTAAAAACTAGTTTTGACTCTTTGTTTTTTGACTTTGTCATTTGGCAACAATTTTGCTACAGTATATGCATGAGGTTTTCTTTCTTGGCAAAATAATTTTTCTTAAAAATGTTTGAATGTTTAAAACTTTAATATTGTTTTAAAAATAGACTTATTTCCTCTGACAAACATAGCTTTATCTGATAGCTTGCCGGGGACGGAGTCCGGGCGGTGGCGTTATCTTCGGTGGTGCTATTGGGTGCAAAAGCCGGCAGCGATAACACCACAGTGGTGCGATTGCTGCTGGCTTTCTCAGGCCCGCCCCCCCCCCCCCCCCCCCCCCCCCCCCCCCCCCCCAGTTACCACTGGATTCACCATTCTCTGCGAGAATGGAAAATCCAGGCCTAAGTTTGGATAATGGTAACCATAAAACTGGATTAAATAGTTATTTTGAATAGAAGCATATTTACATACAGAATATAAAATGAGATATCTAATTAATCAAATACTAAGTTGAGTGTATTTCAGAGACAGTTCTAGCTCTCATACATTCAATGAGCCATATTCACTGTTACCTAGGAGATTTATCAGTACATCTTTTCATTATATGTGTGTAGTTTCACTTGTAAGGATGTTAAGAAATCCATGGTTGTTCTCAGATTTACCATGTCAGGGACCACAGGATTTACTGGAGGCATAGTAAATCTTCTGTAGTCAGTAATGGCGACACAATTAATATTGATATCTATTATTTTTTTGCTAGATGGCATTGTACAAATAGATGTGCATCATAACACAATCATTCAAATAAATAAATAATTTGGGTGCTTACAATAAGATATCATGTAATATCAACAAACCTCCATGTGTACTGATGCCTTGCTTTTATTTATAACATTTCCTGCTGACAAGATGAATCACTATTTATGAATTTTGTCTGGGTCAAAACCCTCTAGCTGAAAAGGTTAAAAAGACCTTCCAGGTCCTCATGAATCCTGAATAGTAAGAACAAAATATAACTCCAGGCCGCAGATCTCACCTTTATCTACTGCATGTTGGATGACAAGTGATGCACAAGGGAAAACTAACAGGAAACTGTGCTCTATTCATCTGTATTTTTACCCTGTAGACTATGGGTATACTTCAGTGCGGACACTGCTAAGCTTCTGATTTTATGTTCATCATTAATGCTGGCTGATTCAGTTCCAGGCAGATGCCTGCACTTCACTCTGGCAAAAATCTTACGCATTTCAAAGATAAGCTCTTGAGTCTGCACAATCTGGTAGAGATTTAAGGGTTTGATACTGGGAATTGTGAAATACCTTTCAGAGCCAGCCCTTACACATTCCAAAATCTGTTTGGAATATACTGCTCAACCATTCGCTTTAACCATGGTACTTTTTAAGTGCATGGAGCACAGTTCGGGGCATATGGTAATCACCTACACTGCAGTGCTATATATTTTTTTTTAAATCATTTAATAAAAAATCCAATTTCTTCTCTGCAGAGAAAGTATTTCTTCCCTTCCTTCAGAACATTGTCATCCTAGGTTAATAAATCAGTGACATGATTGAAGATGTTGATTCATGAGTCAACTATTTTAGGTTTACAGCTCTAATAATTGTATGCTTTATAAAGACTATGCAGCATTCTCTCTCTGTCTAACACAAGAAGTCTTTGTATTTCACTATGCTTTGCAGTGAGGGAATTGATCATGGGTAGGACGCTGTATAGTGGTAGGATGTAGGTGTCAGCAGCTTCCATGCAAGTAAAAGAAAAGGCATATATGACTCAGAGCAAATTAAGTCCTGCAGTCTAACATCAAAGCCAACTAGAACAATTGCATTCAGCATTAAGAGACCGCACAAAGAACAACATTTCACTAGTTTTGAACTGGTTGTGCACAAGAGGGGCGATATGCTTTTACCAGTTGATATTACCAATTGCTGAAGTAGTTAACTTTGATCTCACAGAATATGCTTGCATTCTAACATGGGAGATCCCCTGTTATTTATGTGTGATATGTGTGCCATACTTATTAGGGATTCAAGAGATGAATAAAATAAAACTAGAACTTGGATTGATGTATAAACACAAAATAAATACCTTATAATGTGTGTATGGGGAAAGCCCCTGATAAATGAGAGCCAGACTTTATTCTTTTGAGTATTGCTCAACAGCAATCCAAACATTGCCATGTTTCTAACTTCGATTCTGTAATTGTATAGGTTTTAGAGGGCAAGATTTTATTCATAATCTTATGTTTTTGCCAGCATTCTATAATTTTCCACTAACACCTGTGATTGGCCTGCAATAACTTCTTAACATGGTTAGAGTAGATTCAGGGTCCCTATCCAGCTATTCCCTTGATTACTTGTAGTTGGGCAGCAGGTACCACTTTCATATACCACAAGCAGTTCTATTCTACTCAAAAATAGTCCTGAATTGGAATTTGAACCATGCAGTTATTCTAGTTATAGCTGTATCAAGCGGACTATTAAGCAAATACATAAGCATTTTTTTCACTTTCTGTACATCTCTATCCCAAACCCCCTCTCAGCTGAGATGTTAAGGCTGAGTATCAAATTGCTGATGGTTTTCCAATAAATAGGATTAAAAGTTTGTGTGTGAATTAGAGAGGAGGTGGACAATTTAAAGAGGAGCAGTGTGTAATTGGGTAGAATATCTGAGTGAATGAATAAAGGTAAGGGAGGCAAAAAAGCTATCATATTGTGTTTTTCCAGTTTCCCTATACATGTACCTCTTCTACATCCATTCACTCTAACCTACTCCTTCCTTCCTTTCCATTTCCTTCTTGATATCTCCTCCTTTTTCCTCTCCTTTCTTCCCTTCTGATCTTTTCCTACCCCATCCTTTCTCAGTGTAATTATGTTTTAAGCTACCTAAAATTGGCTCTTTCTTTTCCACTCTCATCAAGTCAGTCATGTATTCTCCTTCTATCAAGCAGCAGATACATGCTTCACCATGCGCTCATGACCACCTCCTTCCAGTGGTCAATATCTATTGAGAGTGAATACGTCATGCTTGAATAGAAATTAAGATCTTTATCAGCAATTGTGGCTGTCAGGAACATACCATGGAATACTTATTGATCCAATTCTAGGTTCAGAAGTACAAATGATGTATTATAGTATGATGTATTATAGTATTATAATTCAGCAACCTCTGGATCAGTTGGGTTCAACATCTCAGGGTAAAATAGTTGCCGCTCTATTGATATAATATACAGATACAAGAAGAAAAAGATTGTATATACTTCCTCCTTTCTCCAGTTGCCAAATATCAGCTCTCTCTCTTTCAGGAGGTTTCTATCTACAAGTGTAAGAATGGGAGACTGTTTCCTAATGCAAGAGCATTCCATGACATGGAAGATACATGGCACAAGTGCTTTCAATTCATTGCTTAAAAAATGCTTATAGCATATTTCAGAGGGACTACAGAGTTTGCTAAATTGAACAGCACTGAACGAGTCTGTGGAGTGGATTTTTGTTGCTGTTATACAAAACATATATGGGCCATATTCATAATTCAGTTGGTCTCTCATCTTGCTTCCATATCTGACTAGCAATGTGGCACTGAGAATTGCATTTTCTGATAAGGAGGCGTGCATTGAATAAACCATTAAAATTGTGCAGTGAATGAATTAAAGTAATAACATTACCCAAATTATTTCATTTGATTGGTAGGGTAAACATGTAAGAGTTTACTTTATAATTCAGACTGTTAAACCTACTATTAAGAGCTGATTTCATTATAGTTTTCATGGGATGCTTATTTTCATAAAATCACGCTATCAACAACCCACTATATGTTTTAAAGTATGATTAACATAAAGGAAGTAAATTAAAAAATTGGGGTATTGCCATAATAAAAAGTATGTGTGTTTAAGTGTATAAATTACTATATGTTTAGATTAGAAGTCACTGAAAATTGAAGAATTTTGGAAAACAATGTCATAATTGCATATCTATACTTCAAGAGCTTTCAAATTGACTAATTGAAATTAGAAAAGAAATAAAGGAGAAGTTCACTGAGGAAAAGGAAAGAATGACAGAGATAATAACAAATGATTGTGTAGATGTCAACCCCTTTTTAAAGGATCAAGTACCATGCAGTAGCTTCTCCTTTCTAACAAAAAACATGCAGTGTATAAAAGAAAATATATCTAAAGTATCTAGCTATTTATATCTATATGTATAGTTCTATATTTTGGAATGTGCATTCATTTGAAATTAAATAGGAAATGAAACCCAGAGGCTGGGTTTTGTCACTGAGGCCATTATCCTAGGACCAAGCCCAGGCCCAGGTACAGGCCAAATGCTGGGGCTGGATCCCAATTCAAAACTCTAAGGGGCAAATTTTAAAAGCCCTACGCGCGCCAAGCCTATTTTGCATAGGCCCGGTGACACGCGCAAGCCCCCGGGATGCGCATATGTCCCGGGGCTTGAAAAAAGGAGCGGGGCGGGGCCAAAGGCGTCCCTAGGGCCGCTAGGCCGAGGGATCGCACACCGGCACTTGGCCGGTGTGCACAACCTACTCTCAACTTGCTAAATAAAGGTTAGAGGGGGGTTTAGGTAGGGCTGGGGGGCAGGTTAGGTAGGGGAAGGGAGGGGAAGGTGGGGGTGGCGGAAGGAAAGTTCCCTCCGAGGCTGCTCCAATTTCGTAGCGGCCTCGGAGGGAACAGGGAAAGCCATCGGGGCGCCCTTGGTCCATAGAGTGGATGCCAATGCTGGGGCCTCAAATTAGGCCCAGGTCCAGAGGCCAGGTACCATTACCAGGGCCCTAATATCAGCCTATGCCAAGGCCCATGCCAGGAGACCAGGGACAAGGCCTCCAGTCGTCTTCTTCCTCAATCAATGCCCTTTTCAAAATGGCACCCTCCTCTTGGAGGACAATCCAAACTAATGTGGCAACCCCCTGGTGAGGTCTAGATACCTACCCATATATTTTCCAGCTTAGTAGAAGGAACACCATTCTTACACAGCCCCTCCGCTTGAGGTTGTCTGTGATTGGTGGTTTCAGTCTCCTTGAGGGGGACTAGAAGCAGGAGCACATGTGGTCAGTTTGATTTAGTTTTCAAGGAATAAGAAGCTAATTTTGGTTACCCTAGTGTTGACTGAGGCCTACTTACGCCATTCAAACCTTCCCATGTTCACTGAGGAGATCCTTAGCTGTGCATTTCCTGCCTGTAAGGGTATGCTTCATTTTTAAGAGAGTCTATATAAGAGTTGGCTATTTTTTACTGCAATTTTTCAAAATGCAATATGCCAGAGAACATACAAAGCATATCAATATAAGTAACTATACCAATAATCAAAATAAAAAGTATTTCTCTCCTAGTCCTAAATAAACACAAAGGAAAAAGTAGGGGGTAGAGACCGAAAATTAAGGCATTACTTCAAATGTAGGAATAAATCAAATGAGAGACAATTTTTTCTATTTGAAACTAAGATTTGGCTATTTTTGAGGGTTGACTGGTGTGAAACTTTGGACTTGTTAGTGAAGGCCATTTACCTGGATCTGAAAGACAGGTGCTGGAGACCAGTGAGCCATCCTTCTAGATCAGAGAAGAGGAAAGAGCAGTGATAGCATCACAACAGAAAGATATTTTTTGATTGAAGAAGTTTTCCCCTTTATTTATTGTGAAGAGGGTTTGATCCACCCCTCCTTACTGGGAAGTTGAGCTGGATAGATAGTTTCCTGTCCTATATCAGATTTCTTCTCTACAGAGGTCACTTTAGGAGGTTGAAGAGAAAAGTAGCAAGAGTTTTGGAGACCCCCAACTGGATCGCCAACCCAAGGGAAAAGAACATAGGCTGGGTGAAAAGACTGAAGATTGGAATTCAGAAAGGCTTTTTCCAGGATTCAGGGGATTCCCCACAATTAAGATTTCCCTAACCCACTCGTACAGTTTGAGCACTGAGAGAAGAAGTGATAAGCTTCACTCCAGGAAATTGAGAAACATATTTATTCAATAGGCATGTACAGCAGGAAAATATTTGTTTCATTTTAAAATTTGCTTCATGAGGACCCTAATTAGTTTCTTTAGTTTAAAAAAAAATGTTTTTTTTATTTAGTTTTGTTTTTGTTTGCCAGTAAAGTCAGTGGGGGAAGCATTACAGGTTGTTTTCAGCCTATATTGGGCTCCAGAATAGGGGTTTTCTAATCAATTGTCTTAAATCTTGTTGGAAGAAATCAACAGAAGGGGGAAAGAGCTCCAAGGTATCTAGAAAGATTAAGGAGACTGGAAAGTGGCACCAAAAGTGGCAGGAAGATCCTACGACTCCATAAAGGGGCAAAGGGATACCAGCATTGGCAAGATTTCACCAAGACACTGTAGGAGGAGCAAAGAAGCAGAAACAGTAGGAAGAATACTACAAAGCTCCAAAAGAGGGCACCAGCAGCAGTGTCATGAACCCTTGATGGCATCTCAGGTGACAAACTGGCACCAAACGTGGCATTAGCATCCTAAGACAGCATGAAGGAGGAATATAGCAGAAAAGATGGAAGTAAAACCCCCCAAGGCAGGCACAGATAAAGGGGCCAAGCAGCACAAGGAATGTCTTTAAGGATGGAGGGTACATTGAGAGGTGCAAAGCAGCTCCCCCAGATTGACAAATTGTTAGCTCTGGATACAACAGCAAAGTACAGTGGCAAAGCCTGGGCATGGAAGTAAGGCTGAGTGGCACAAAGAATCCCCAAGGTGCAGGGTGGAATTTAGATTTTCTTGGAGAATGGGTTTGCCAAATATAAAGATTATTTTCACATTTACTACGTCACATTGATTTCTCTAATTATTGTGGAATGGATTTCCAGGAAAGTATTTAGGCCTGCTTTATCTAGAGAACATGTCCCTCCTCATTGAGCTGAGCTGAGCTAAGTTTCTGGTTTTACATGAAATCTCTGGCATTACTCTGTTATCACATTCAGAACAGTGAAATGGTTATGCTTGAGCATCTTTTGTCTTCTGCCAGTATTTTCTCCTTCAGAATGAGGGTTTTTTTGGGGGTAAAAATACTTCCTATATTCTAACTTGAACATTGTCAATTTGGTACTTCCTCATGTATTGGTTTTACCTGAGTTCCCTCTTACTCCTTTAATCTTTTATGCCATCTTTTGTCTTGTACCAGCAGTTCTTCCTCTGAATGAGGGCTTTGTTGGAGAAACTACCCCAGTCTAATAAAAAAATTCAAAAGGGTAGGAGAACCAGGCTAAGGATGTTGGAGGAAAGAAAGATCCATTGAACAAATGTTGGACTTTGGTAATGAAAACTGTGTCTTTTTTCTTTTTTTTTTTTACTTCTTTCAAATGTTTGTTCTGTGGACAAAAACACCCCAGTATAACAAACTAAGAAGAGAGCAAATGTGGGAAAAACCATCACCAGGCTACATAGAGGTTAACAACAATATTATGGCAGGTTGACATGTGACAGCAAGTTCTTTATGGTGGTATGGCAGCTGGGGGTGGGTGGGTAGGTAGGTATGAGGCTGCTTTTGTCTTTTTTTCACTGTCCTGTTATCATCTCTGTATGCCAGTTTCTTTGGAATAGAGTTGGCTCCTACTACCTTAGTAGTCCAGAAGAAATCGCTCTTCAGTTTCGATGCAGAACTACTTTTTGGGTTCTTGCTGGCAGTGCCAGTGTCAACCTGGACAATTGTGGACACATTTATATGTACTTCATCTGCTCTTCCTTTCTGTATCCCTGATAAAATTGTTTTTAAGTCACTGAGGATGAGAAGATTACAACGATTTAATAGTTTGCAATGGTGTTGTAATGCCCAGATCGTGTCGACACTGCTGTGTGGAGAACACAGAGAAACTGCTGCAATGAGTGTCACTCTATCTGCTCTATAATACTTCTCTGACAGGCTTCACAATACAGCCTGTTATGCTCTACTCTCTGCCCTGCCCTCACTACTCACTTATGCCCACTGTCCACACTGTGCCCGCTGCCAGGCAAACAGAGAATAAATGACTGATCTCAAGTGTACCTAAGGCTTCAATCTTCAGAAATGAAAAACAACAGCAATTGCAAACGAAGCGACAAAAATTTGCTACGAGACCCACATTTTCTGGTGCAGCACTGCCTCATTGCTGTCTTCTTTTGTGAAGGGAAGTCGCTGGCAAAGTGAGGCTGTAAAATATGCTGCAGCAAAAAACTTATGCAAGAACTCAGAAAGCTCAGAGCTGTGCTTGCACACAGACAATGTCTTGAAAAGCATTGCAGAACATATCTTTGACATACTCAGTCCTTCAAGGTCAGTGCTACTGTACCCAGCTCCCAGTGATAGGTCAGACTGGCAAATGCTTTGCTGTGATGTCATTCCTCTCATCTCCTTGACAACATGCCCCGCCCCCCTTCTCTGCACTGTATCGGGTTCTAACTGTACACTTGGGCCTGTTGCTTTCCTATGATTTCTACGAGTCCATCGTCTATAATGGCTTATAGAAATCATTCTATTTTAAACTAATGAAACAAATAGGATTCATTTAAGTCAGGGGACCCTTTTAATTCATTTCAGCATCCCCAGAAAGAAAGAAATTAGCCCCTGTTCTTTTCATTTTTGAATTTCATTTGAAACTAATGCACATGCCTAATATTCAGAGGAAGCGAGACTTTATAAAGTACCCTCTTGTTCTGAATGGACACTGAACTTTTTGAAGAACCAGTAAAATTTATTTTGAAACACCCCGCCCCCCCCCCCCCCCCCCACTGCAGTGCCCTGCCTGTTTGTCCCAGCAGCAGCACATCATAGCCACAGAGAAAAAGGCACATCACCTCCTGAGCCAAGAAGGACTGCCTTCATGCCCATAGAAAGAATCCACTCCTTGGGATACATGAGAGGGGAGATAGATGTATTGAGGACGGCCCCAGATATATTTGAAGGCCCTAGGGGAGCTAGCAAACCCCTGAACAAAGGGTTACACTGATAACTCTCCAATATCTTCCTTCAGAGCGGAGAGTGCCATTTTGCAATTACCCCGCGCAGTTAGGGTTGGTGTATGTTTCTGGCCCAGGCACTATTTCAAGGGGTGGGAGAGATGAGGCGCAGCGGGACCTAGGAAGACCTGTTTCATTATTTTCTTGTTTTCTTTTCTTTTTTTTTTCTTTTTAATGTTTATTCCATTTCTGCACACTACAGAACTAAGAAAAAAAAAATAAATGAAATGATTCCTGGGAGGGAAAAGAAACAAAATGAAAAAGAAAAACAGATGTTTCTGCACATTCCTACTCCCTATATCTATATATCTAGAGAGAGAGAGAGAGTTAGAGTGAGAGATTAGAATATCTAGGAAATGATGATCCTGTCACTGTAGAAAGTGAAGATCATCCACTGCATGTTTAAGTAGTGAGCTTATCGTGGAGAACAGATAAAAATGCCTGGACATATATGACACCTATTTTCAAATGGATTTGCCCAGGTATATTTTTTTTTTAAGTATCTGGAAAAGCCCCAAGATTTACATTTTCTGCCCCTCTAATTGGTTAAATTTTATTAAGTATGTCATTACCCAGATACATTGTATCTGTGTATTTCCAGGGTATTCCAGATCTAAATTATCCAAATAACTCTGATATACAGAGCAATCCTAAAGTTATCCAGGTACATGTTCCTGGATAACTTTAACCTCAGCTGGTTATATCTAGAATATAGCTTAAATAAAAATAATAAACAAAGAATTGATTTTGGGCAAGAAGCCCTGATAACCCTCCCATCAGCCTCTAAAATACGTAAAATTCTGTCGAGAGATAGCATCCAATCCTCCCCCACCTCCCAACCTCCCAACATAAAAATAAAATTATGGCTTTTAGGGTTCCATGGCGCACCTTGCCTCCACAATATTTAAATTACAATCCTTGTTCTGGAGCCCGTCCAGCCCATTCAGAAAGACTCTGACAGCAATGTCCAGCACAACTTTATGCAGATAACTTTATCCATGTAGATTCAGTAAGATAGCTAAAGCTATCCAGGTAGAAATGGATATTCAGAAACAACTTAGGGGGTCATTTATCAAAATGTGGTAAGGTGTTTTTGCACGCCTTAAGGGCTTATCGCATGAGAAAAGCCCCGTTAACGCATGCAAAAACACCTTTCATGCATGTGATAGCACCATATTGTATGGTGTGATGCAAATCTGAAAAGAGGAGGAGTTAGGGGTGAGAGTGGGCTGGGTTTGCCAGTCTGTGAAATGGTATTGAACAGTTTAATGCTGATTTTAACTACACCTTTTTCAGCAGTGTTAAGCTGTGTGATAGCTTGTGTTATGGGGTGGCAAGGTGTTAGTGCATTTTGTGATGTCTCCTGAAAGGCCTGCTTTTGTAGGTTTGAAGCTCCCAGTGCACCAGCCAAACTAGCTTAGGGAGAGAGAGAGAGCACCTAGCCATAATGTCTGCTCTCTAGATAGGTATTTGTATCCCTATGGGAGGCCCACCTGGTAACTCAAGGTGAGGTTTAGGTATTAGTGTAGGGTGTTGGGGGCCACTTTGACATTCAACGTGAGACGTACGAACAGAACAGTGGTCTCTTGTGAAGATTTGATGACCTTCAGAGTGAGGAAACTCACCCAAAGATAATATTTGTGCAAGGTTCTCACAACTAAGTTGATGGACACTCTACCTGGGGTAACATCAAGCTAGGTGAAGAGAACCTTGCACAAATCTCATCTTTGGATGAGTTTCCTCTCTCTGTAGGTCATCAAATCTTCACAAGAGACCAACAGGTATGGCACTTATCGCAAAGTATGAAAATGTTATCGCAATTTGCGCTAACTTAGCTCTTTGCATAGGTAATTAGCTCAAATTGCGATAAACTGTATATTAGCATAAAACACACCCCTTTTGCTATCGTATTCGATACTTATCGCATTTTGATAAATCCAGGCCTTAGCCAGATACTTTTGGATTTATCCAGCTAAGTGGTGCCACTAAATATTCAGTTACAGTCAGCAGGAACCATTTAGCCAGATGAGTAACTTATTCAGCTTAGGGGGTCATTTTCCAAAGCGATCGCACGCGATCACTAAATGTGGGCAGCGTCAAGACCGGAAGAGGAGGAGTTTGGGTGGCACCGGGTAGGACGCCATGAAGATGTTGCTGATGGCAAAAGGTAAGCTTCCTTATCGCTGCCAGTTATTGCAGGACCGCCCCCCGCTTTGCCCCCCTGCACCACGTGATTCACGCCACTGCGGTGTTTTAGTAAATCTAGGCCTAAGTTCTTAGTCAGATAACTCAGGGACAGGGAATAGGCAGATTGGAGAGGAGTCCACTTAGCTGGTTAAGTTATCCAGCTAACTCTGGTCGAGTCACCGAGCTGTCCTAAAGTTAGCCAGATAAAGTTATTCTTCTAACTTTAAGATAGTCTGATATATTCAGCAGCACTGCTATGTCATTGAATATCCCAGCTAAGATAGCTGGACTAGTGTATTTGGCTAACTTGCCAAGTTGTACAGCGGCTCAATATGGATCCTATAAAGACTTCTCCCACTAAATGTTCAGCTAAATTTATATGGCTACATTTATGTGGATAGACTTGGGGCTCACTGGCCCCCAAATATAGACCTGTTATATTTCCTATACATATTTGTGTGTTTCCATTGTGCTTCAGGTAAAATTTGCTTGAGGGAGCAGTTCTTCATTTTTTCTACTTCATCCATTTCTTTGTACACTAAGCTAATGTCTTGAAAACGTGCTGAGCAATGTCCATTTCTCTCCTGAATCCATCATATTAAATCATTATAGTTTCCACTGGGTTTTTACATTTCAGTTAGCTTTGAACGACTATTATAGAGAAAGATAGGGCCAATAATTTTTGGAAAGGAGGAAAGAATACACAATCAGTTTCATAGTGCAGATTGTTAAAGATTTTTCCTTTTTATTTCCAGGCACCAATTCATGGGTTTAAATTATTATATGCAATATATGCTGGGTTATTGTCTTGAAGACTGCTACAGACATTCAGTGAACAGTTTTAGAAATATATATCATCTGATTTATACTCACAAAACAATAAAGTTTCTTACAGTCTTCAAAGTTCTTTCTTTTCAGTCAACTCTCCTTATAGAAACAAAAGATAGTTGCATTCAATTGCCTGGAAGAAGAATAGGATATAATTTTCTTCATGTTTTTGTTGCAGACTTTCTGTAAGTGAGCAGAAGTAAAAAAAAAATAGGTAGGACTTGTTGTGCTGTGTGTCAGACATTGACACTGCTTGAAAGCACCAACCCTGCCATTATTTTGATAGAGGCAATGAGAAGGAACGTATACCTCCAATAGAATATGGATAAAAACTTCACATTTAAACATTTTCATTTTGTGTTGAATTAGGGCACCAGTTCTGAGTTTTCTTCCTTAAAAGCTAACATTCTGTTAAGACATTTGCATCTAATTTTGAAATATCACTATAGGCAAGAATAGCAATGAGCAATTCTATGTTATGTGTGTGGGAAAATCTTTAATTTGTAGGTGTATATTTTTGTTTTCATGTTTTGGTGTGTGCATATTTTGTGTTTGTGGGGGTATGCTTGTATGTGTGTATATATTGTGATTTTGTGTGTTTTTGCATTTATTTATTAAATTTGTTTTGGGCCCAATCTAATTAATGCTTCTGGCATTGCACAATATGGAATTTCCTTTCCATGGATAACAATAACATAAAACAAAAACTTATACACAAGCAAAACATACAGGGGCAGATTTTCAAAGGGTTATGTGCGTAAGATACAGGCGTAACCCCCGAAAAGCTGCCCCTTCCATCCCCTGCGCACGCCGAGCCTATCTTGCATAGGCGCGGCGGCACGCACAAGCCCCGGGATGTGGGTAAGTCCCGGGGATTTCCTGGGGGGCATGCCAGGGGCATGTCGCAGCCAGCATGTCATCAGGGGCATTCCGTGGGCGAGGTCGCGGGCGTGGTTCTGGCCCAGGGGCATTCCGGGGGTGTGGCCATGGCCTCCGGACCAGCCCCCGGACCGGAACATGGCACGCCGGCAGCCAGCCGGCGCGTGTAAGTTATGCCTGCCTCGGGCAGGCACAACTTGTAAAATAAAGGTGGGGGGGAATTCATTAGGGCTGGGGGGTGGGTTAGATAGGGGAAGGTGAGGGTGGCCAGAAGGAAAGTTCCCTCCGAGGCTGCTCCGATTTTGGGTTGCGCGAACAAATCTACTCCCACGCACACCTTTTAAAATCTACCCCACATTGTGCAATATAGACAAACTATTTACTTAATTATTATTAGTATCATAGACAGTAAAACAGATTTTAGAGATGTCAAAGATCTCAGATTCAATAAAGAAGATTCAAACAATTAATATATTTGCAGAAAATAAAAACATAGAGGGTCATTTACTAAGCATTTTTCCCATAGACACATAATGGGAGAAAACCTGTTCCAGAAAATACAGGTAATACACCCCCTCGACTTTCAATCCTTTAACATACCCCCTGGCCCCTCACTAGCAAACCAGAAGTCTCAGCCCTTAAACCTCAGGTGTTATCTAGGAATGGAGCCTTGCCCACTACTAGGGATGTGAATGGTATTTCTGACGACTGAAAATATCGTACGATATTTTCAAAGTAGTCAGAAATCAGGGGCTCCCCAAAACCGATTGGAAAACCCCACAAAATTGTTCGTGGGGTTCTCTTATCATTTTGGGGGAGGGCGGGAAAAACGGCACACAAAAACAATCCCTAAACCCACCCTGACCCTTTAAAACATCTTCCTTAGCTTCCCCCACCCTCTCAACCCCCCCAAAATGTTTTAAATTACCTGGTGGTCCAGTGGTGGTCCCGGGAGCGATCTCCCGCTCTCGGGCCGTTGGCTGCCACTAATAAAAATGTCGCCGATGGCCCTTTGCCCTTACCATGTGACAGGGTATCCATGCCATTGGCCGGCCCCTGTCACATGGTAAGAGCACTGGATGGCCCGCGCCATTTTTAAAGATGGCATTGGCCATCCAGTGCTCCTACCATGTGACAGGGGCCAGCCAATGGCATGGATACCCTGTCACATGGTAGGGGCAAAGGGCCATCGGCGACATTTTTATTAGTGGCAGCCGACGGCCCGAGAGCGGGAGATCGCTCCCGGGACCACCAGGTAATTTAAAATGTTTTGGGCAGGTTGGGAGGGTGGGGGGAAGCTAAGGGAGCTGTTTTGAAGGGTCGGGTGGGTTTTTTGTTTATCGGCTCAGGCGCAGCCGATTAAAAAAAAAAAACCCCAAAAAAAAAACCTGATCGGGCCGCACGAAAAAAAATTCACGATGTGAATTGGAACCGGAATCGGAACCAATTCTGGTTCTGATTCACATCTCTACCCACTACTATGTTATTGATGGCAGGCTGAGACTTTACCCCCCCCCCCCCCCCCCCCCCCCCCCCAGCCTTGAACAAAATACCTGCAGTCTATGTAGGCTGAAAATTACCTCTTTAAGGAACAACTGTCAAAATGTGGGCAGTGGCATTCTGAATAACCTGCAAAGAGCAGAGGTATTTCATTGGAATCTCCTTTAACAACTTACTACCATAGGGGGTTATTTTCTAACCCCATCGCATACGATAGCTAAATCGGGGAGGAGTCGGGGCAGCGTCAGCACCAGAAGAAGAAGAGTCGAGGCGGCAGCAGGTGGACGCTATTGGGTGCGAAAGCCGGCAGCAATAACACCGCGGAGATGCAATCGCTGCCAGCTTTCGCAGGCCTGCCCCGCACTTCGCCCCCCTGCCCCCCTGTTACTGCATGATTCAAAGAGCTCTGCGCCATAGGAAAATCCAGGCCGTAGTCTAGGAATGTAGTAATGAGTGAATGGATAAACCTAATCAGATCCTTCTCATATAGAAAAGGTATGAACTGAAAAGTTTCAATTGCATAAAGTTGACCTGACATACCTGGTTGATGTGGGCTTTCCAAGTAAGGCCACTATGAGGAGTATTTCTAGGTAATGGGCTTAGGCTTTAACTGTAATTTCTAAATCCTTATTTGAGGAAAAGAGTACTTTTCTAGCAGGTCACATTGGCTAAAGTCCACTTTGAAAAGTACATGGACATACACTCACAAATTTACACTTGCTTCTAGATTTATGTGTCTACTTTCAAACATAGAATTTATGCTCATGCTTTCATTCTCCCCTCCAACTCCGTCCCTGCCACCACAACCAGCAGAACGCCTAATGCGAGCACAGATAAAAAAAATCATATTTTGCACAGAATTTTATATGCAAAAGCCCTGATGTTTTTTCAATAGCCACGTTTCTTTCTTTTTTTTTTTATTTTTTTATTTATAACATTTTACATTTTTACACATCAAGCTATAATATCTTGAGTTTTATACAGGTTACAATTACATAGAAAACATTTCTCCAAATTATTCATTCATTATATACATAATCCCTCTCCATTTCTAAGTCTCTCTAGACACTAATAATCTAAGACTCTAAACCTGTCTTTCATGCCCATAATAAAGGGGTCCAAAATACCCAAATTCCTAATAAATCCAATATATAACATCATCATTTACTAACCTTAGGGATGTTATCTACTTATTAGTGAGAGATCATTTCACATCTAAAGAGCTCTGTTTTGTGGTACTTATGTACTAAGTTAATTACTATCTTGGACACTTCTTAATCATTGGAGGCCAAAGGGTCAGGACCATTTGAATATTCAGAAATAAAATTATTTAGGGAACAGTATCTTATTTTGCCGGAATTCACCAAGTTGGAACAAAGCCACATGCCGGTGGTAACGATTAGAGATGTGAATCGTGTCCTCGATCGTCTTAACGATCGATTTCGGCTGGGAGGGGGAGGGAATCGTATTGTTGCCATTTGGGGGGGGTAAAATATCGTGAAAAATCGTGAAAAATCGAAAAAACGTAAAATCGCAAAACCGGCACATTAAAACCCCCTAAAACCCCCCCCCGACCCTTTAAATTAAATCCCCCACCCTCCCGAACCCCCCCCCAAATGACTTAAATAACCTGCGGGTCCAGTGGCGGTCCGGAACGGCAGCGGTCCGGAACATACTCCTGCTACTGAATCTTGTTGTCTTCAGCCGGCGCCATTTTCCAAAATGGCGCCGAAAAATGGCGGCGGCCATAGACGAACACGATTGGACGGCAGGAGGTCCTTCCGGACCCCCGCTGGACTTTTGGCAAGTCTTGTGGGGGTCAGGAGGCCCCCCCCTAAGCTGGCCAAAAGTTCCTGGAGGTCCAGCGGGGGTCAGGGAGCGATTTCCCGCCGCGAATCGTTTTCGTACGGAAAATGGCGCCGGCAGGAGATCGACTGCAGGAGGTCGTTCAGCGAGGCGCCGGAACCCTCGCTGAACGACCTCCTGCAGTCGATCTCCTGCCGGCGCCATTTTCCGTACGAAAACGATTCGTGGCGGGAAATCGCTCCCTGACCCCCGCTGGACCTCCAGGAACTTTTGGCCAGCTTGGGGGGGGCCTCCTGACCCCCACAAGACTTGCCAAAAGTCCAGTGGGGGTCCGGAAGGACCTCCTGCCATCCAATCGTGTTCGTCTATGGCCGCCGCCATTTTTCGGCGCCATTTTGGAAAATGGCGCCGGCTGAAGACAACAAGATTCAGTAGCAGGAGCCCGTTCCGGACCGCTGCCGTTCCGGACCGCCGCTGGACCCGCAGGTTATTTAAGTCATTTGGGGGGGGGTTCGGGAGGGTGGGGGATTTAATTTAAAGGGTCGGGGGTGGGTTTTAGGGGGTTTTAGTGTGCCGGCTCACGATTCTAACGATTTATAACGATAAATCATTAGAATCTCTATTGTATTGTGTTCCATAACGGTTTAAGACGATATTAAAATTATCGGACGATAATTTTAATCGTCCTAAAACGATTCACATCCCTAGTAACGATACGCCACAAGGGGGCCGGTTTTATGGGTCTCTTGGATGTCACCTTTGGATGACGTCACGGTGGGAGAAAAACAGCAAAATCCTCCGTCGGGGTTGTAGAGTGCAGCCGCACCCTCTCTCTCTGTTCCTTCTCCTTTCAGCCTCCAAGAGCCACATTTCTGCATAAAACAGAGTTTTTTGCAGGTAAGTGGCTTGGAAAGCCAATCTCAGGCCACACATCTGAAAGCAACCTGATCTCCCTATTTCCAGAACTTTGATTTTAGAGTAATTTAATTACAATGAGGTAGATATTCAAAAGCTAGTTGTTTATCTAAGGTAGACGGATAGATATCTCCAGTTAACAGGTGGTATATTCAGCAGCACTGGTATGCCATTGAATATTCCCATAGAAATCACTACTTAGCCAGATTAGACCTGCTATTGAGCAGGTCTAATTTAGCAAGACAAGATATCCATCTAAGGCTTAATATTGCTACTTATCCAGATAATTTATCCGGCTAAGTAGTGCTGCTCTGATCTGCCCATTCCTTACCCACAACTAATTCAGCTAACCAGATAGCCAGATAAGTCTTATTTATCTGGCATCTGAATATCAACTTCAAAATGCATTTATTTATTTATTCATTTATTTATTTACACTTCTTGTTTTCTTCATTCCTTTGCACCTCATAACAGGTTATAATATAAACATCACAAATATATTGCAAGTAATATAAATATGTAACATAAAAATATAACCCCCACAAAAATCCAAACAATCCTTTAACCTCATAACTAATTTAATAAATCAAACCAGGTAAAACATAAAATAATATGCTTAACCCAAAATGCTTGTTTAAATAGCCAGGGCTTTTCTCACTTCTGAAACTTCAAATAATGTATTTCCTCTCACACATCCATGGGGAGAAAGTTCCAAATAACTGGCACAAAACAACTAAAGTCAACTTATTGAGTAATTGTTAGTTGATCAAGCTTAAGAGAAGCAGTTACTAACAATACATGAGAGGAAGACCGCAATGAATAACCCAGTTTCTACCAGATCAGTAAACTGGCAAAATAATTTGGGCTACTTCCATGAAAGCTTTTAAAAACCATTACCAGAACTTTAAACATAATGGGGCAGATTTTCAAAGGGGTACGCATGTAAGATACGCGCGTAACCCCCGAAAAGCTGCCCCTTCCACTCCCTGCGCGCGCCGAGCCTATGTTGCATAGGCTTGGAGGCGCAAGCAAGCCTCGGGATGCACATAAGTCCCGGGGCTTTCCTGGGGGGACATGTTGGGGGCATGTTGGGGGCGTGTCTCTGCTGGCACATCATCGGGGGCTTTCCGGGGGCGGGGCTGTGGGCATTCCGGGGGCATGGACATGGCCTCTGGACCAGCCTCCGGACCAAAACATGGCACACCGGTCTGCGCAAGTTACGCCTGCCTCAGGCAGGCATAACTTTTGAAATAAAGATAGGGGGGGAATTAGTTAGGGCCGGGGGGCGGGTTAGTTAGGGGAAGGAAAGGGAAGGTGGGGGGCACAGGAAAGAAAGTTCCCTCCGAGGCCGCACCAATTTTGCAGTGGCCTCGGAGGGAATGGAGGCAGACTGCGCGGCTCAGCGCAGTCTGCCTCCGTGCCCAGCCTTGCACGTGCTGACCCCGGATTTTAAAAGATATGCGCGGCTACGCCGGTTGCGCGAACAAAAGTATGCGCGCGCGTACTTTTTAAAAATCTGCCCCAGTCTGAATACTACAAGGAACTCATGAATTTCCTTTAAGACTACACTAATAGGATCTCCCGTGTTATTCTTTATAGTTATTAGTCTTGCTGTTATGTTTTGCAAAAGTTGTAATCGCTTTAAACCAGTATTTCTCAACCACCAAATCATGGACTGACACCACTTCCTGAAAGTATTTCTGTGGTCCACAGAATAATGATAATTGCATAATAACAATTGTAGGAGGATGAAGAGGAAGCAAGACCTGCTCTGCATCTGTACACACTGCAGTATACCCTATACCACATCTAGCATAGACTTTTCCTAACCCTCTTTTCCACCGCCCTTCCCCAAGGGCCATTTTATTTTCCAGTTGGGGCTAGTCCTTGGGCTTAGTCCCAGGGCCTGAGTGTAGAACAGTCTCATACAAGCTTGTTAACCTTCAGCTGTGGTTGCTCCCCATCAATAAAACACTAAAAATCAACATTTTACCTAAAGCACTTATACTCACAAGCAGGCTCAAGCCATCCCACACACTCATCACATCCCACCATAATCAAAGAGACAAACATTTCATGAAAACTAATATCTCAAAATCTCAAAAATAGAGAAGTATTTCTATCCCAACCTTAAGCCATTTCTCTTTACTCAATATCAGCGTCTTGTGAATTGGAGTTTATGGCTATTTGCTAATCTCTTTACCAACTGGTATATTTTCCTAGGTCTAAATATTCTGCTAGGTGTAGCTGCTCAGTTCTATTTAGCCCCTTTAACTGCTTCCTGATATTTCCGCAAATGCAGGCAACATGCATCCTGATTAATGATAGATCTATCTTTCTGCTGCTTTCTCTCATGATGGCACAGCCCATTGTTTTTACAAACTTAATTCTGGATGATATCAGGGTGCTTGTTTCCAGATACCCATCTGCACAACTCATTGTGAAGCCACACAATCTGCTACTGCTTTAAGATTTCCAACTATCAACCTGCTCTTCTAGTGACTCATTTGGTAAAGAGAGAAGGATTCTAGTCAGTCAGTCAAAGTTTGACATACTTGAGGCCATCCATTCTTTGATCTTGGAAATACATTGCTCAAGTTTTTTTCCTATTCAGTATTCTCTCTAATTTATCCAGACAAAATGACAAATACAATTATGACAAATGCAATTTTATTTCATCAACATATATCAGATAATTTACAAGTTCTGACAATGACATTTCCCAGAAAGTGAAAATAAATGATAAATAAAAAGGGCAAAATCACTGAGCCGAGGGACATTCCCCTTTGTAATCTCCAATGACCAGAAATGATTTATCCCAAAGAAACTAATTGTTGTCCATAATTAAGAAAAGAAATAAGCAAGCTCAATTCAATTCAGTATTTTGACACCAATCTGCAGCAAACATTCAGTAAGAATGGCATGATCTATCATGTCAAATGCCATGGAAAATCAAGTGATATTACCACTGTATTTGTACTTTATCTATATTCAGATACAGATCATCTTTTAGATAAATTAAAGAAGTTTTTGCTCCATAATCTTCTTTGAAAACCTGACTGGTAACTATTCCAAAGCTCCGCTGTGAGAGAGCATTCCTGAGTTGTAAATAAATAAATAACTCTGTTACCTTGCTTAAAAAATGTGACGGTAGGGGATAGTTGATATAATTATGAAGATCAAGGTGTTTCTGACTGAAGCTATGTTTAACACCTCTGCAATTTAATCTTCTCTCAAAGAAGTGTTGACTATTTCCAATAATTCTTGTTGCTATCCCTGGCTTGCATTTTTAAATAGCAACATGGGGTAGGGATCTAAGGGGCTACTTGAAGCATTTAGCACTGGGTCAGAATTTTATGTGTCTCTCTATCTCTATCAATACATATGTGTGTGTGTGTGTGTGTGTGTGTGTGTGTATATATATATATATATATATATATATATATATGTGTGTGTGTGTGTGTGTGTGTGTGTATGTATTCGGGCTTCATTTTCGGCCCGTCGCGGGAAATATATTTCCCGCTTTGGGCCTTTGAAATTCAGGGGGACCTGAATTTCGTATTAGTCCGCACTAACTCCCATTAGTGCGTGCTAACTTTTTAATTTTAGCGCGGACTAACAGAGAGTTAGTGTACACTAACCCGAAAACAATTTTTTCCTGAAATTTTGTGAAAAATGTATTTGGGATTTGTTATCCCCGAAACAAGATGAATGAGAATATTTTGTTGAAATTGTCTAATTCATCCTGAATGAATGCACATCCCTAATATATATATATATATATAAACAAGTATATACATGCGAGTATGTATATATATATATATATATATATATATATATATATATATATATATACACATATACACACACACACGTATATACTTGTGTGTATATATGAATACACACACACACATATATATATGTATTTACATGTAAAATAAATTGACAGTGAAAATAAAGTATACAAATAAATGTCCTCAAAATATAGCAAAGTAAGCAACTGAAGAAGATACAAGAAATGTGTTAATACTTCTATTTATAAATGGATGAAAAAGCTATTTCATAATCTTGTTTGCAATGTCATACTACAATGATGCCTGTCAAGCATATTAAGAATTTTAATCATTACTGGTGTAAAAAACATCCAAAAACAACTTTAGAAATGAAATCTATTAACTTGGCATGCACGCTTGTGAAGTGTAATTTCTCATAGAACCCAATGGTTTCTATGAGAAACCTCACTTCAGGGAGATTAAAACTTTTCTTGAAACATCTGTGCTGTCTTGATCATGAAGGAGCAAAACTAAGCAGTCTTACAGGTGAATTTTCAAAGGAGTTACGTGTGTAAATGTAACACAATGTGGGCAGTGCATAATGGCTGCACCCATTTATCCCACCCTCTTTCCCAGTCCCTCCCTTTGACCCTTACCATGCCCATAATAATCCACTATCACGCCGCTTAAGTTCAAAGGTTGGTTTTATTGTTGGTTAAGTAATGGCTGCAGCCCAAACATAGCATTGCAAGTTTTTGCACAATAATACATATAACATCATAACGTAACCCAATCAAACAACATTCTTTAACCTAAGGCTAATATAGGGTGAACTCCTGGTGACCAGCGCCCCACTAGCAAGTAATGAGCCAGCATTGCCGCTGGAGAATGTGGGTAACCCCGGCCCTAGAAGCCGTGATAACGCCGCAGACACCCGGCTGTAGTAGCCACAGTGTCGTCAGGATGGGGCATTCCGCAACCTGACCGTGGAAGTCAGGGTTTTTTGGTCGAACTCCCTCAGTGCCCCCTTTCATGCCCCCACCCTCTTGGCTGTTGAAGCGTCGAGGGTCAGGGTCCTAACCTGTTAGGCCGCCGGCCTGCTCATAGCCTGCCTGTTCCCATGCTCCCGGGCTGCTGGCCCCTGCCAAGGCCTGAAGTATAACCACTATAGGCCTAGCTAACATGCTGGTCACCATGTCACGGGCCCCGCAGAGCCATGGGACCCCCCCCACCAGCTTGGTTTTGGCCCTGGTAGCAGAACCACTTACCATGGGTCCCCCCCACCAGCTTGGCTGCAGCCATTTTCCAAAATGACTTTGATAATGACCTGCAGATCGGTGTTAAATATATTCCATCCAATATCTGACAATTGCGCCCCATCTGGTCTGAACAAACCTGGACTCTCATCTAGCAATTCGTGTTTAGTACACAACCCTTTTACAGTGGGCATAAATTTTCAGGCCTATCTATTGATTTTCTTTCTAGCTCGTTCTATTGCTTGATGAGACCTCTCACCCCTCCAAACCCTCCTGGGGGTGATACAGGACCGGACGATTACTGACTGTGGGAACATGTTAGCCAAACTGAGCAAATCTTTTTGTATTTTTTGTATAAACTGTACACTACAAGTTGATGTCAGGTCATTTCCTCCCAGAGGTATGATTATCGCCAAAGGTGATACGTTGCATTTTCCCATGTCGAGGACAGTCGGCATCAGCTGGTCCCATCTCATCCCCAGGGTCCCTTTCCATACCAATGAGATCCGGTGAGCCGCCATGCCTTGTCCTCCCTCAGGCCACTCTAGGACCCTCCTATGTGCCCATCGCACATAAGAGTGCCCTTTTATCCATATGAAGCGCATTTGTGTTCCTCGGTCTGCCAACAGATAAATGGTGTTAACAACTATTTCTTAAAATACTCATCCGGATTTACATACAACCTGAACCTTCCAGATCACCATCTGCCGATGGACATTATCTCCCTTGCCTGCAGATATAACTCAGCTGCTGTGGTGCCAGCTCCTATACGAAATGAGTGTGTTGCATACCCTGCAACATCAGCTCCTACCAGCTGCAGGGACAAACGCAGAAGCTTACTATACTGGTACCTCGTTACTGGGCTACCATCCGCGTGCACCAATAATTTGCCACTGCAAAGCAGGTGCCGTTCCAAATAAGTTCTTCTGCAATGGACAGGGCATGAGTCCTCACCGTACCATTCTCGAAGGACTATCCTAGCCCCACTTCCTATTTTGGCCGTTTTAGATCTGCGGATGCATAGTTTTAGTTTGTGTTTGATAACGACATCCGCTCTCTGCAGGCTACAAGTGACTGGCCTGGTGCCTGATTGTTCTGTCAGCTTGCTGACACGCAATGCCCCTTAAAATACCAAAGAGAAAGCACAGCAGAACAGGATGGCTTTGAAGCTATTGAAACAGATTGATTTGAGGGCAAATAGAAAGCGTCTTAACAGGCTGTGTTGTGTCCCGCGACCATGGCAGGCCATGACTGCGGTCCCCTACCTGGTCCGCGGTAGCGACCCGCCGCGGCTGCCTTGGGGGGAACCCCTGACCGGGTGCTCGTTGTCCCGGCATGGGTCCCCGGCCTGACTGCCGGGTGGAGAGCCGTCTCTGCTCTGTCCCCACGCCGTTCCTGCAGCCTTTCCTCAGCAGAGGAAATTCAAGATGGCCGCCACCATCTTTAGGCATGAGGCCACACCCCCTTCAGAGGTTTAAAGGGAACTGATCCCTTTAACAAGCCTCACCTGTCCTTAATCAGCCTGAGCAGGGGAAGTATAAAGGGAAGCTTCCTCTGCTCATTCCCTGACTTGGCAACGTCCTCCAGCGCTGTCTAGTCTGCTTGCCTCGGTGAGTTCTTGAGCTTTGGATCCCTGTTCCTGTTTCGTCTTGCTCTCCTTGGTTCCTGACTTCAGATTGCCTTATGGTGATTCTCTGGTGTACAACTCGGATTGACAAGCGGTGATTCTCTGGTGTGACCTCGGACTGGCAAGTGGTGATCCCTCGGTGTGTGACCTCGTACTGGTAAGCGACGACTCTCTGGCACCTGATCTTGGACCCCTCTTGGACTCCGTCTCCAAGGGCCCGCCTAAGTCCCAGTGGTCCGGGTCCCTATGGGCTCCTCCTGGGGGGACCGCGGACTTCCAGGGCGAAGCTCCTGTCAGCTCTTGCACCGATACAGCAACTCCTCGGGGTCCACCTAAGTCCCAGCGGTATGGGTCCCTACGGGCTCCTCCTGGGGGGACCACAGACTTCCAAGGGTGAAGACACAGCTCCTCTTCTAGCCTCTTCATCTGCCTGCAGTCTCCGCCTCCAGAGCCGAGGATCAACTGCACTCCTCTTCTGTTCTGCCTCGCCACCCGACGAGAGAACCTATGGATCCTCCGCAAGGTATACCATCCTCTCATCGGCCCAAGGGTCCACAAGCCTGAGCATAACAGGCTGTATGTCATGGGTCTCCTGGTATCTTTGGATCTGCCTATTTCCTTTACCCAACCTACCATAAACCTTTTCACAGGCCCATATTTTGGGCCTTCCATTATCATCTATCTGTCCTCTGCAACTTTTGCAGAATGCTGCCGCACATCTGCTGACAAATTCCAAAATATTTGATCATATCATTCCTATTCAGATGAGCTTCCATTGGTTGACTATCCATTCCCGAATTCAGTACAAATGTCTGACTCTTATCCATAAAACCATTTATGGCAATAACACAGAATGGCTAAATGCATCCCTTTATATTCACACACCCTCTCGTAACTTAAGATCTCTAGGCAAGGCATTATTTTCAGTTCCATCACCTAAATCAGCACATTTAAATGCAGTTAGGGAAAGGGCTCTCTCCCTAGCCAGTCCAAAACTCTGGAACTCTCTTCCACTTAATATACGATTAGAGGCTAGCATACAACCATTTAAGAAACAACTAAAAACATGGCTGTTTGAGCAGACTTTTAACAATGCAGAATAACATCTTTTAGCGACTCCCACTGGAAATTTAGATTAGATAAAGAAGGTTTTTTAGTAGTATAATTTTAATTCTCTTAAATGATGTTACCAGTAGTTATAATATTTTTACTAATTTAATGTATTTTATTATTTTGTAATTTATAGTATTCAGTATTATTATGAGTTGTTAACAGTTTTATAGGGTTTATTTAGATATCTAATTTTAATGTTTTTTGGGGCAAAGTATTAATGGCTTGTCCCCAAATTTGATGTAAACTGATGTAAAGTGCACACAATATGTTCAGTATATAAAAATGCCTAAATAAATAAATAAAAATAAAAGTTTGGTGCAACTCGGGAATCCCAGTGCCCTAGAAAAGAATGACAAGCCCGCTATTCGATTGGCCACTGATACCCTGGATTTTCCTTGCCTTTTGCAGTGTAGGATGTATCTTAATTAGGGATGTACATTCGTTTGCAACAAAATAGGAAATAGAGACAATATTTCCTATTTCATTGCATTTTGAGGGGGGCGACGAAACAATAAGAAAACCCACGAAATTTCATGTGGGTTTTCTTATCGTATTTCAGGGTAGGAGAAAGGGTACATTAAAAAAAAAAAACAAACCCACCCCAACCCTTCAAATGTAATTAATTGCAACCCCCACCCTCCTGACCGCCCCAAGACTTACCCGACCCCCCCCCCAAGACTTTTTTTTTTAATTATTTATCAGTTTCCAAGTACAAAAACTAAACATTTTTGCTAGTTTGAAAAACAGAGTTAAACAATCCACAAGTTCAAAGAAAGGAAAAAGCCTAAAAAGCTTTTAGAAATCTATACTCAAATAACCATAAATCAATAATTTCTATTAGGGCTCCCGAAATTGAAAGAGAGTAAATTCATAATCAAAGTATATAGACAATAAAGAAATACAGGCACGCTTACAATGAATCATTTTCATTTTCTCGTACATTGGGCGAAGATGTAACTGGTTTCCTCGCATCTATAAAAGACCTAAATTGTTCTGAAGAGAAAAATATAAAGGTTTCTCCCCCTCTCTTTAGCACGCATTTACAAGGAAATCTAAGCATGTAGGAAAAACCTAATTCAAGAACCTCCTGACGTAGGGCTAAAAAGCCCTTACGTCTAGCTTGTGTAGATGCGGCCAAATCGGGGTAAATCTTAACATTTGCATTCATATATGAGATAGGAAAATTTCTGAAATACTTTTTCATTACACATTGCAAATCTGATAGGAAAATGAAAGATACCAGGAGCGTTGCTCTTTCCAATACATCTGTAGCTGAATTTTCAATTATTTCAGTATGGTTTTCCTGCCAATTTTGGCCAGTAGTTGTTACTGGTGACGTGAGGAGGAAATAACATTTATTAATAGGTGGCAATTCCTCTTGGGTAATTCCTAAAATTTCCTCCATAAATTTTTTCAAAGTAGTATAAGGAGTCTCCCCGATAACTCTGGGGAAATTCAATATACGTAAAATTTAATTGCCTAGCTTTGTTTTCAAGTGTCTCAATCCTTTTCGCCAGAATTTCTCAGTCTCTGACCATAGCAGTTTTAAAGTCTACAGTCCCAGCATCTTTCTCTTCTAATTGGGCAACTTTAAGAGACAAAATGCTTATTTGACTTTGCATTTGTAAATTAGATGTAGTGTTCTATAGTACTGAATGCTCCATTTTAGCGTTTAAGGTGTTTAAGGCAGAACGGACTCCAGCCATCATGTCCCACAGTACTGCAAGAGTGACTACTTGAGGCCTCTCGGGGACCACCAAAGGTACAAATTTGGGGTCTCCCCCACTGGGAATAGGCAGCAAACTTCCCGCGGGTTCGACCCCTACTGTACCTGAATCCAGCCTGGTCCCTGTTGCTCCACCGCAACTCTGAGGTCCGGGGTTCCCCGTTTCTGCTTGTCCAGCTTCACCCGAAGTCTCTGGCATCGATATTCCATCTGCACTTAACCCAGAAGAGGTCCCCTCGTATTGCAGTCTGGGCTGCAACTCCTCCCCGATCCTTGCCTTAGATCGGGGCTCAGGGATAGCTCCTCCGCCGGCTCAGGCGACGCTCTCTCCCCGCCTGGCACATCGGGATCTTCACTCCCTGGAACCTTCATTGTGGACTTGAGAAAGTTTGTGATTTCACGCTGAATCACCGCTGAAGGTGAGGAAACTGCAGAGAAAACGCGAATATTCCCTTTCCTTTTAGCGGGCATTTTCAAAAGAAGGTAAAACGACGGAGCTCTGAAATCGCTGCTTCCTCCGTCTCTCAGCATGCTGCCATCTTGAATCCCCCACCCCCCAAGACTTACTGAAAGTCCCTGGTGGTCCAGCGGGGTCCCGGGAGCAATCTCCCCCTCTTGGGCCATCAGCTACCACTAATCAAAATGGCACCGATGGCCCTTTGCCCTTACCATGTGACAGGAGTTATTTGTGCCATTGGTTGGCCCCTGTCACATGGTAGGAGCAATGAATGGGGTGGTGCCCAGAACCAAAAGTTAATATGTCCCAATAGGAGGGCATGACGCTTACAAAACTACATAGGATGCATGTCACCCACCGGACCTGAAGGAAGCCCACAAACCACAAAGGTGTCATCATACTAAAGTCAAGCCAATGGCTTAAGGACCTGAAAGGAAACCAATCAAGGAAAATACCTCATCTAAGCGGTGGAGCCAGGAACCAAATGTGATATGTAAACAAAAAAGCTTCAAAAGAAAAAAACATTCACTCAAAATGCAGATTATAGTCTCATCACTGTGTTTACTGATGAGCTATGTAAACAATTAAAAATATAAAAATCTATTAGAATGTCAAAAAAGAATCTCTGTTGAAATGTCAGTAAAAAAAACCTCCCTTGCCACCTCCTTCTTCAGGCCTTTTGGTGCCACAGTATCCCGATGGAATATTTAACACCGTTGTTTCTGTAATAACCATTTGTCAGGATCAGCCCCACCTCTTCTTATATTGGGACAGTCTTTGTTCCAAAACCACAAATCTCAGATCCTCCGGTTGATGTTTCAACTGTTGCCAATGGGTGACTAGAGGGGTTTCAAATCTAATACATCTAATGCAACTTAGATGTTCTTGAATCTTTATCTTTATGGGTTAGTTTTACCAATAAATATAAGATTGCAAGGACACCATATCAGATAGATAACCCTCGTTGACTCACATGAAGTAAAGGACAATAATTTGAAAGGGCAAGGATTAGAAATAACAAATGTGTCCCCTGAAAAGGAAAGAGAACATACATTGCAATGACCACAGGGGAAATGACCCCTGGGGAAGTCCTCAGTAGTATGGGATGGATGTATATATGCAGAATGCACCAAACTGTCCCTAAGGTTACGTCCCTGCATTAATGCAAAAGTAGGATGCTCATGAAAGACAGAGTGAAAGCATAAAATGTTCCAATGAGTGTGTGAATACTATGTTGTATGCACCAAGTTTCTGAAAAAAAAGGTAGTACACAGACCAAGCTAGAAGAAACTGGTTTCATGGAAGATTGAAGGAAAAGATCTCTATTGGCTCACCTACCCCATTTTGAAAGATCATTTTAAGGTCATTGATGGATAGTCCCTGGCCCAGAAACAATGGTAGATCCCTACAGCCCTCTGATTATATTCTTCTGTACTTGAACATAATTTCCTAAGCCTAAGAAATTAGCTCACTGGAAGATTCTGTCTCAACTTCACAGGATGACAACTAGTAAATGTAGAAAAGAGTTCTTGTCAGTGGGTTTCCTGAAGATAGAAAAATGAAATCCCTCATCCTCATATCGAATAGTGATATCTAAAAAATGAACTTCAGAATCACTAATATCAGCAAAGAAATGTAAACTGGAGTCTTATAAATTCAACCAATCTAGAAAGTTCTCTAAACTATCTCGTGGACCAGGCCATATTAATAGAATATCATTGATATATCTTTTCCATAATACAATGATGTCCTTGAAAGGGCAGATGGATAAAACCTGATCTTCAGATATATTACCTGATCTACAAATACATTGAAACTAGGCTCTTCCAAAGCAGTTTTGGCTGGATCTGAGGGCTTGGGGCCTCTTTTGAATTAATGGGAGTTCTACTGCATTAACACTATGCAGGTCTCCATGCATACTGCCATTATTTACGATTGGATTGTTCCACTTTTTTCATAATTGTAGATTTTCCTTTCTTCCTACACAAGATTGACAGTCTTAAAAGGTTTCTTACCATGTATATTCACCATCATAAAAGTTATGCAGCAGAGTTGATATCTTTGGACATCAAATTTTTGAAATCCTTGGACATTTGAAGTCTTATTACAGTGAGAACACCAATAACAAACAGCCACATTGTGGGATTGTTATCTACAGAAGTTATAAGACCTTGAAGCAACTGGTTTCTGGGTGGTGTTACTTTCATCAAGAACAATTTTTAGAACTGTGTTTTTATCACATTGATCTGTTCCTTTTTAGGTTCAGAGTGGCCTAGAATGTTTCAGCCATGCCGGCTTTTGTCTTAATTTTTATGTTTTTTTGTGTGTTGATCTTTGCATTTTGTTTTGTACATGTTTGTTGCATGTCAGAGGTCTGTTGCATTTTAATGATATAGGTGTCATTCTGATAGGTTTAGAGGTGGTTTTGATATGATTAGGAAATGTTGAATTTTTAGTAGCTTTAATGATCAAAAAACATTAGATTTTGATTGAAGTTTATATTAGTTGATAAAATAAAAACTGTTTTGTATCTTACAAAATAGTTGACTGTTCTGAGAATTTCTTCTGATTTTAAATACAACTAAGAAGCATATCAGCAGCTTACGGATGAGGCTCTTCATAAACCATTAGTAGTCGACCCTAGCAGCTACCCTGTAAGATCAGTTCAAATGATTATTGGATCAGGGTTTGTCTAAACAGGTTATCACTTCTAGAGAATACCATTTTCTTTTTGAACACATCTTAAGATTCTGGTGTTTTATTTGGTTCCAAAGGAACATAAATCTCTTTAGAATCCACCAGGATATCCCTTCATATCTGGGATTGGGTGCTTGCTTGAACCTCTTTTTAAATACACAGATATGTTTTTGCAGCCTTTGATCCCACAGCGTTCATCATACATACATTATTCAGTGCATGTCATACAATTGTTACAATCCTTCACTTTTTGTGACCTATCCTGGATTCTCATAACCACTGATATGGCTGCCTTGTACATGAATGTCCCTTAGCAGTCTGCTTTTCAGATAATTGCTAACAGTTTGGAATCTACAGATGTATCAATGGACCATAAAAGGTTCATTTGTAATCTAGAACAAGTTGCACTCAAAAACAATTTCTTCAATTTTGATAGACATTTTTTTAAGCAAATCAAAGGAACTGCTATGGGAGCCTCAATGACCCTCTCAGTGGCATATTTATATGTTACAAAATTCAAAGAAAATCTATTATTCCACTTCTTGCCATATATCAACATTTAGACATGTTTCTTTAATGATATATATATTTATTTGGGCAGTATCACAATCTCAGCTCCAAATTTTTGGTACATGCTTAATTGTTTTGGACATTAATTAGCAGTTTTCCATCCAGAATCACATGGTAGTGGTAGTGAATTCTGTTTTGGACGTTCTAGTGAATAATACCAATGGCAAATTAATGACTATTATTTACACCAAACCATTGGACAGGAAGGCATTTTACACTTCTCCAGCAACCATCTTTGAGGCTTATGACAAAACATTCCAATTGGCCAATTTTTGAGGCTGCATAAACTTTGAACTACTCTAGAAGAATATAAATTTCAATCTTCATGCATAAGTGAGAGATTCACACAGAAGTGATACTCACAGGTCATTAAACACACAAGAGAGCTCTGTTTGCCAACAGAAAGCTTCTCTTGCAAAACAGTATGCACCTTTGAACCGCATGGTATGTGTATTACCCTACGTGACAAGAACATACAATGTTCTTATGTTCTAATGTCCAATATATCATTCTTCATCAGTGGGACATTATCAAAATTCATGAGTATTTCTGCTGTGAAGTAGTACCACTGTGAAGCGGGTCAGTGATTTGTTCAGGTATGTGGCTAGGGTATTGTTTCATTTAACAGATTTTGATGATTGTATTGAAAATGTTGTTAAAAGATTTATTTTCATGTTCAAAATATGAACAAGCCTTTCCAGTTTGACTTATTATGTTTGCAATCCTGCGGATGTCACAAATATGAAAAAGAATAAGCCAACTTAGTTTTGCTCCCCTTTATGCTCAAGAAAGCTCGCTTATATTCCTTATTTCCTCAATTCTCTCTTTCCCCACCTTCCACTACACTCCACCCTCCCTTCCTTCCCCTCCCCCCCACCCCTTCCCTCTACCCCTACGTCTCATTCAATCCCTACACATTCTACCTTCCTTCCCTCTCCCCCCCCCCTAGGTTCCTCTGCCCCCTTCTCTTTTCAAACTCTACTCAAATTTATTTAATATGTCATCGCCTCATATTGGATATGTATATACTGTTATAATATTATTTTATTTTATATATATTAGTAAAGCTTATTCTTAACATTTAACATTCAATGTTACTTTCCCTCCTTATATCCACCCACTTACCCCCCCCCCTCAATTGTTCTTTTGTTAATTTGTTATAAATTGTCGATATAACTCTGTTCGATGTAAAACGCCTCCCCAGGCGTCTGTTTGCGTTACAATGTGAACCGATGTGATATCCCTTGATGAATGTCGGTCTATAAAAATTTTAACTAAATAAATAAATAAATAAATAAATAAATGGATGTTTCAAGATTAATATATTAGTATTTAGTGCCCCTGAAGAAGCCTTGTAGGATTGAAACAAAGGCCTTTGTTGGGGGGTTTTAATAATCCGTTGAGATATCTGAGAAATCGCAGTTCACGTGCATCAAGTTTTTGTAAAGCTGTGAATGTTTTTTATGCCAGTAATAATTAATATGCCTGACAGGCATCATCATAGTATTACATTGCAACATGGTTATGAACTGCTTTTCCATCTATTAGTAAACAAAAATATTTCAGTTGGTTTCTTATCTATCTATATATCTATCTATCTACCTATATATAAATATATAGGGGTACATTTTAAAACATAGCGCGCGCATGTACTTTTGTTCGCACACCAGGCGCAAACAAAAGGATGCCGGATTTTATAAGATATGCGCGTAGCCGCACGTATCTTATAAAATCCGGGGTCGGCGCGTGCAAGAGGGTGCACATTTGTGCAACTTGCATGTGCCGAGCCCTGCACACGCTGCCCGTTCCCTCCAAGGCCGCTCCGAAATCATTGTTCTGGTCATGCCCCCGGAATGCCCCCGGGCTGAAACCACGCCCGTGGCACTGCCCCCGGATGACGCGCCGACCGCGTCACGCCCCCCCGACTCGCCCACCCCAAGAAAGCCCCGGGACTTATGTGCATCCCGGGGCTTTGAGCGCGCCGGAAGCCTATGCAATATAGGCTCGGCGCGTGCAGGGGCGTTTTAAAAGGGTTACGCACGTACCTTATGCGCGTAACCCTTTTAAAATCCGGCCCATATTGTTTTTATACACCAATTCTCTGGAACTATTTTCCTCTAGACATCTAGGATATTCTTACATTGTCTTTTGAATCTAAACAGAAAACATATCTTTTTTTTGTCTTGCCTTCTCCTGAACCAAGATTGTGCATATTTCTTTGAACATATTTTTCATATAGGTCTGTAATTTTCACTTGAATACAATAGTATGATTGCCTTTTTTAGTACATTTGAATAAATAGAAATAAGGGTCAACACATATGCTACAACTGATGTGTTTTTATGGGACTAATTTCATTTTTTGTACCAACTATTGAGAACTATGTAACCATCTTTATTAGATCAATACATTTTCAATTATTAGATGCCCCCGATGTGAGTGTCTTATAAATTTTGGAAATAAAATGTGAAAACAAGAAATTGGTCAGAAACTGCTGACCTTAATAATACTCTTTCTTATATCCTGGCAGCTAAAACATCTGTATAGAAATACTGTCTTTCCTTCTATGTACCACAATGACTGTTTCCACTGATGCATAACTTTGAATAAGTATCATTAAAATGCTTCTATTTCAAAAAGCAGTATAGACATTACAATCTTAAGGGTTTGGTGATTTAAAAATATTTCTTTGTAATTCTTGTAAAGCCAGGAATGCAGATAGATAGTTAGATTTATAATAGCTTTGAAGGTTTTATCAGGATCAGTAAGGTAAATGAGTTCTTGAATCATGAGTAATGGGATTCAGTTACAGATTAGCAGTTTTGTAGCACATTAACATATGTGAAGGTCAGAAGGAAGATTTCTCAAGAGAAAACTTTGTGTTCTGAAACTGTTTTCTTGTGGCAATATCAGCTACTGCTTTTCTTGTGGCTGCTGTTATTAAATGTAATGGCATAACATGGGAAGCTGTCTTGTCCTATTTCCTTGAATTCCTCTGAAAGCTGTTTATATTTTTACATTTTATGATTATATAAATGTCCATTTAGTTACTTTGCCCCAGTGATAAGTGTAGGGTAGTCTGCATTCAGGGTTTTGTAAGGAGGCAATTTGCTGATACATGATCTATTTTATTGCTCTTTAAAGTGCTTTAACAAGGAGCTACTTTACAGTCTATAGAACACTATCCTTAAACAACTATTAGTTCATATTCAGTAGGTCTGTGAGCACTGAGCAGCAATTTACCCAGAAAAAGTTAAGCAGGTAACCATAGCTGGAATATTCAGCTGAATTTTGAATGGGGTTTGGCCTGTCAGTGAAGGGTCAATCGATGAAGTAGTGCAGTGAATAAATTAATGCATAAGAGCTGGAAGCTGTCAGAGGTATCTGCGCTTATGTATTAATATCTGAAATCCCCACATCCAGTGGGCTCTCAATGCAGAGCAGGATGAGTACAGTCTCTTACCTGCTCTTGTTTGCTTATTTTGAAAGTAGGAGAAGGGGGTGAGATCATCCCCACTTGAATGCTAATAATATGAATAGATTTGGGTGACAGGATATAAGACTCCATTTAACCTTAGCCTGCTGTAGTAGAAATTGTAGTCAGAAGGTCCCAGGAGAGAAAATTCTGCAAGAAGGTTTTTTTTTTTTCTGGAGCCTGTGGGTTTTTACTTGTGTTTGCCGCTTAAGTGGAAAAAAAAAAAAAAGCATCCCTGAACTGACACTTGGGCTTGCTGCAGCCTCCAGAATAGCTCAGGAACACAATAAGATTGTACCAAATTAATTCTATCACAAGTATTTATTTACAGTGCCTTATGTCAGGTACCAACTATGAGGTAAACTTACTCCTTCTGGGTATGTTGTGAGGTTCTACCAGCTTAGGGCCTCCCCATGCTTTCTAGGCCTGGGTTCTTATGGTAGGGAGAAGGGAACTGCCTTAAGGATGACTGGGTTAAAACCCTGAGCCAGGCTTCTTAAGGTAGAATGAGAGAGTTGTCGGTACAGTCTGTCACAGTGCCCAGCTTTGTGAGATAGGATCCTAAATTGGTCCATTTCAAAATTTATTAGAAACATAGAAATGACGGCAGAAGAAGACTGAAAGGCCCATCCAGTCTGCCCAGCAAGCTACACACTTTATCTTTTTTTTTAAATCTTTTTCTCTCACCCACCTGTTACTATTGGCTTCCAGTACCCTCCAGCCCTAATTCTCCTCCACCCCACCACCAATGTAGAGAGCAGCGCCGGATCTGCATCCAAGTGAACATCCAGCTCAATTAGGGGTAGCAACCACTGCAACAAGCAGGCCACACCCCTGCCCCATACTCTTACCCACCCCTTTTTTTTTTTTTTGGAGATGGCAGCCCTCCATCCTTCCGCTCCGTGAAGGTGGAACACCAACCACTGGCCACTGGCATTCCGCTCCGTGAATGCCTCTGTGGCTACTGCTGCTCCGTGCAGTGTTTTGCTGCCTCCTCTTTATTCACGTCCTCTAGACTTGATGGACCCACAGTGTTTATCCCACGCCCCTTTGAAGTCCTTCACAGTTTTAGACTTCACCACTTCCTCCGGAAGGGCATTCCAGGCATCCACCACCCTTTCCGTGAAGAAATACTTCCTGACATTGGTTCTTAGTCTTCCTCCTTGGAGCCTCAGCTCGTGTCTTCTGGTTCTGCTGATTTTTTTCTGATGGAAAAGGTTTGCGTAGTCTTTGGATCATTAAAGTTTTTCAAGTATCTGAAAGTCTGAATCATATCATCCCTGCTCCTCCTTTCCTCCAGGGAGTACATATTTAGAATCTTCAATCTCTCCTTGTATGTCATCCGATGAAGATCCTCCACCTTCCTGGTTGCCCTTCTTTGTACCGCTTCCATCTTGTCTTTGTCTCTTTGTAGATATGGTCTCCAGAACTGAACACAGTACTCCAGGTGAGGCCTCACCAAGGACCTCTACAAGGGGATAATCACCTCCCTTTTCTTACTAGATATTCCTCTCTCTATGCAGCCCAGCATTCTTCTGGCTTTTGCTATCGCCTTGTCGCATTGTTTCGCAGACCATATCATTAGACACTATCACCCCAAGGTCTCTCTCCTGCTCCATGCACATCAGCCTTTCCTCTCCCATCGAATACAGTTCATTCAGATTTCCACTCCTCATATGCATGACTTTGCACTTCTTGGCATTGAATCTCAGCTGCCATATCTTCAACCACTCTTCCAGTTTCCTTAAATCCCATCTCATTCTCTCCACTCCTTCCGGCGTGTCCACTCTGTTGCAGATCTTAGTGTCATCTGCAAAAAGACAAACCTTACCTTCTATCTTGTCCGCAATGTCGCTCACAAAGATATTAAACAGGACCGGTCCCAACACAGATCCTTGCGGTAAACCACTTAAAACCGCTCTCTCTTCAGAGAAAGTTCCATTTACCATCACACATTGTTTTCTGTCCATCAACCAGTTTGCAATCCAGGTCACCACCTCGGCATTCACTCCTAGGGCTGAGTACCTAAATTTGGGGTCTTACAAAGTGGGTGGCTATTGGGGTAAAGTCAGGGTAGAGAAAGCAAGTGAGATGCTTAGTACAGATTTTCAGCACTAGGCACCTAATTTAGGAGGTCAGTTATCAAAATGCGGTAAGTACCACTTGCGAGAGCAAAAGGGGCGTGTTTTATGCTAATATAGTATTTATCGCAATTTGCAATAATTACCTGTGCGAAGAGCTAAGTTAGTGCACATTGCGATACCATTTCAGATTCTGCGATAAGTGCCAAACCTGATGTATTTCCTGCATTCAACCACTGGGAGACCAGTTGTTCAATGATCCCAGACACAGGGAGGGAGAGGGAGGGAGGGAGGGAGAGAGAGAGAGAGAGTGAGCCTGGCCATAATAGCATGGCCCATAGGCAGGTATTTGTATCCCTAGGGTAGGCCCACCTAGTAACTCGAGTTGGGGATTAGGTAAGTGTGTAGGGGTTAGGGGCCACTTTGACATGCTACGTGACACCTACGAACAGAACACTGGTCTCTTGTGAAGATTAGCTGGCCTTCGGAGTGAGGAAACTCACTCCAAGATGAGATTTGGGCAATGTTCTCTCAACCTAGCTTGATGTTACCCAGGTAGAGAGTCCATCAAGCTAGGTTGAGAGAACTTTGCCCAAAGGTTCTCTCAACCTTTGGGCAAGGAGCTTCTAAATTAAGTTCAGATGTTCATTTGTCTAGATTTAGACTTCTAAGTTAGGTGTCTAGTACTTAAAATCAGTGTCCTAACTCTTCTCCTGTAGCCTCCCACATTGTAGGATGCTAATTTTAAGAGCCTAGTGAAACTAGGAGCCTATATTTATGAACTCATCTTTACTAAATTTTCAAATGGGCCATTTAAAAGCTTAACTCTAAATGTTAGACATCTAGAAGTCCATATTTAGCTGTGTTGCTACCAGCTAACTAATGCTGTATGAACCAGCTAACTTTAGGACAGCCCTTTGTCCTGACCTGGGTTGGCTGAATAAATCAGCCAGCTAACTATGATTTTCAACTTAGCCAGTTAATTTATCAAAGCAACTCAACTCCTCTCCCTGATCCATCCATTCATCACCCCTGTCTTAGCCAGCTAAAAACTTATCGGCCATTTAGAAGTCCAGTTCCTCAATCCTGCAAAGTCATTCTATAGATCCTCACAATGGGGCAGATTTTCAAAGGCTACGCGCGTAACATACATGCGTAACCTGAGTAAATCTGCCCCTCCATGCGCCAAACCTATTTTGCATAGGCTCGGCGGTGCACGCAAACCCCGGGACGGGCGTATGTCCCGGGGCTCGAAAAAAGGGTGGGAAGGGGGCAGGTCTGGGGGCATGGTGGTGGTCCAGGGGCAGGTCAGGGGGCAGGTTCGGGGGTGGTCAGGGGGTGGGGCCGAATCCCCCGGCACAGCAGCCTGTGCTGGGGGATGGTGAGCCGGTGTGCGCAAATTATGCCTGCCTTGGGCAGGCGTAACTTTTGAAATAAAGGTAGGGGGGATGATTTAGTTAGGGCTGGGAGGTGGGTTAGATAGGGGAAGGGAGGGGAGGTGGCGGGGTGGCCGAAAAAAAGTTCCCTCCGAGGCTACTTCGATTTTGGAGCAGCCTTGGAGGGCACTGGGAAAGTCATCAGGGCTCCCCTTGGGCTCGGCGCATGCAAGGTGCACATGTGTGTACCCCCTTGCGCGCGCCGAGCCCGGATTTTATAACATGCGCCGCTAGCGCACCGGGACGCGACCTGGGGGCGGGTCCGGAGGGCGTGGCCACGCCCCATGGACCGCCGCAGGCCGTAACCACGCCCCCGGGCCCGCCCCCGAAACGCTACATCCCGCCCCGAAAACGCCGCGCGGATCGGGCCCGCCCCCCCGACACGCCCCCCTCGGAAAACCCCGGGACTTACGCGAGTCCCGGGGCTCTGCGCGCGCCGGTAGGTCTATGTAAAATAGGCGCACCGGCGCGCAGGGCTCTTAAAATCCGCCCCATTATGCATAAGTAATTTATCCTTTTCAAAGACCATTGATGAGCTGCCCAATTGGTAAGTGACTTATACAGTTGCACATTTACAAAAATATGTTAAAGTTAATAGTTCAAGGAGGTATAACATTCCCAAATTCATTAATGATATTCTTTATATTATTATTTTTTTATTATGTTCTCTTTTGATAGCTTAATGCTAAGCGCTTTTATAATATTACTTAAGGGCAAATGTTCAAGGTGATTTTTGTTTTTGCTTTCTAGAATGTATTGACATATATTAAACAGGTTAGGTGTTTATTGACTGTGGCACGATAACAGAGGTTATAAAAAAACATTCTTTACTTCAATATCTTTAGAGTTTGAATATTAATGCTTTGTGGGATTCATTTGGTATGTAGTAGAAGATTCATTGCTGCAGTGCTATTAAAGTGTTGATATTAAGTAGTCTGTAGGATTTTTATTTTTACTTTTGAAGAACAATCAGGTTTATTGTAGACCAGGTTTCAAATAATTGTAGACAATGAATTGAAGGGAATTAATATATTCTAAGGTATGGATGAACGAGCAAAGTCATGCTTCTAAAACAGAGGAGTAATCAATTAATTTTCAGGAAATTAATTACATGTAGTTAGCTATGAAAATGGAGAAGCAATTATAATAGTTGAAGAATAGCTCTTGGTTACAACAAGAGATGTCTAGAATATATGTATAATGTATGTTTCATTTAATAGCAACAACATATATACTAAAGATAAAATAATACAATTTTACAGTATACTGATTTTAAATAACCATAAGATGATATAGAGCATGACGAGCTCCATACCATATTTATTTCCACTTGAGCATTCACTGTATAATGAGGATATGCCCTCATTGCTCATCAATAATATCTTCCTCAGAGCACATTATGGCCATTACACCCTTAGTGTTTGTGTTAGACATTCCCTTGAAAATGTTAAAGGACAGGGATGATACTTTGGTAGCGATCTCAGTCATATAGGGTCATTAGACCTAGCAAATATTGTTGCTAATGGGATTTTTTTAGTATCAAACACTCGATGGCACACCGTAGGTACCCCCTTGCAGAGTCAACTGCACACCCCCCCCCCCCCACTGCACCCATACCACACCCCTCCCAAAAGACAGGTATAGTGGAACCAAAGGCTTTGGCTGCACTATAATTATTCAATTAAAAATGGCTGGAGGAAGGAAGGCTGGTACATACTCTCCATCTTGATGTCCGACCTGTCAGACAGATTCAACCATAAGTCCAAAGTTGCTTTTCACAGCCTGCCAGACAGGCTTGGCAGGTATGTTGTTGTTTCCATAGATTTAAATCTCTCCCCCAATGGACATGGAAGGATAAGAACATAAGACTTGCCAAACTGGGTCAGACCAAAGGTCCATCAAGTACTCTGTTTCCAACAGTGGCCAAGCCAGGTCACAAAGTAGCTGGCAGGATCGCAAGGAGTAGATAGATTCCATGCTGCTTATCCCAGGAATAAGAAGTGGATTTCTGCAACTCCACCTTAATAATTATTAATGGACCTTTCCTCCAGGAACTTTTTGAAACCTTTTTTAAACACAGATACACTAATAGCTTTCACCACATTCTCTGGCAACGAATTCCAGAGCTTAATTATGTGGCGAGTAAAAAAATATTTACTCATTAGTTTTAAATGTAACATGTAATAACTTTATTGTATGTCCCCTAGTCTGTGTACATTTTGAATGAGTAAACAACCGATTAACATTTACTCGTTCCACTCCAGTCATTGTTTTATAAACCTCTGTCATAACTCCTCTTAGCTATGTCTTCTCCCAGCTGAAGAGTCCTAACCTCTTTATCCTTTCCTCATAGGGGAATAGTTCCATCCCCTTTATCATTTTGGTTGCCCTTCATAGTACCTTTTTTAATTGTGCTCTATCTTTTTTGAGATGTGGTGACCAGAACTGCACACAATATACAAGATGAGGTCACACCAGGGAATCATATAGAGGCATTCCTTTCCTAATAATTCCATATATTATCAATGATGACACCTGGATCCTTTGCCTGAATTATGTCTCCTAATGTGGAACCTTGATTTGTGTAGTTATAATTTGGGTTACTCTTCCCTAAGTGCATTACTTTGCACTTGTCCACATTAAATTTCCTTTGACATTTGCATGCCCAGTCTCCAAGTTTTGCAAGGTCATTTTGCAATTTTTCACAATCCTCTTGTGTTTTAACAACTTTTAATAATTTTGTGTCATCAGCAAATTTGATTAACTCACCAGTTCTCATTTCCAGGTCATTTATAAATATATTAAAGAACAGTGGGCCCAGAACAGATTCCTGGTGCACTCCACTATTCACCTTTCTCCACTGGGAAAATTTAGCTTTTAGCCACAGTCTGTTTTCCTTTTTTTTAATTCAGTTTGCAATCCATAATAGGACACTGCAACCTAATTTCTTAAGAAGTCTCTCATGAGGGACTTTGATTAATGCTTTCTGGAAAATCAGATACAGTATATTAACTGGCTCAACTTCTTCTACAATTTGTCTACACCCTCAAAAAAATGTAGCAGATTGGTAAGACAAGATTTCCCTTGGTTAAATCCATGTTAGTGTTGTCCCATTAAACTATGGTATGCATATCTATATGTTCAGCAATTTTGTTCATTATGATAGTTTCTACCATTTTACCTGCATGGACATCAGATTCACTAGTCTGTAGTTTCCTGGATCACCCCTTGATCCCTTTTTAAAAATTGTCATTAAATTGGCAACCCTCAAGTCTTCAGGTACCATAGATGATTTAATGATAATTTACAAATTACTAACAGCAGGTCCACAAATGTTTTTCTCAATTCTTCTAGCACTCTAGGAAATATACTATCTGGTCCAGATGATTTGTTACTCTTTAGTTTGTCTATTTGCTCTAGCATATCTTCCAGGTTCACTGAGATTTGTTTCAGCTCCTCTGGATTACCACCTTTGAATATCATTTCTGGCATGGGTATCTGTCTTATAACGTCCTCAGTGAAGGCCGAAGCAAATGATTAATTTAGTATCTCTGCTATAGCTTTGCCATCACTAAGTGCCCCTTTTACCCCTTCATCATCTAATGGACCAACTGACTCCCTCACAGGCTTTTTACTTTGAATGCACCTGAAAACATTTTTATTATGAGTTTTACTTCTGCGGCAAGCTTTTTTCAAATTCTCTCTTTGCCTTCCTTATCAATGCTTTGCATCTAAAGTGCCAGTGCTTATGCTCTTTTCTATTTTCTTCATTCGGATCCCTTTTCCATTTCTTTTGTTATTTTAGTTCTCTGACCTCACCATTCTGGTAGTTGTTTAGCCTCCGTCCACCTTTTCTAATGTGTGGAATACATCTGATGTGGGCTTTCAAGATGGTATTTTTAAACAATGACCATGCCTGATGTAAACTCTTAACCTTTGCAACTGCTACTTTCACTTTTTTCCTAACCACTTTCCTCATTTTATCATAGTAACTTTTTAATTATTATTTATGCATTTCAGTTAATATATAAGCATTTATATGTGAAAAGAAAAGGAAGGAACAAGCAATACTAAGCACAATGCTAAGTTGAATAATGATTGTGCTATTATATTGATTTTTGTAAACCACCTTTTGTAAACCACCTTTTTCAGATCACTGTTTGTGCAATATAGAGAATTAAATAAATAAATAGATCAGCATATAACGTATATAATATTCTGCCACTTGGCGGTATACAGAAAAAAAAAAAACCATACAATCCTGAAACCACCATAAAGGGGGTTGGTGGTAAAAAGAATTAAAATAGGGAGCAAATTAAACCAAATACATTATAAGCAAAAGGCCATAGCATGTTCTAAGGTCGCTGTAAACAATATGAATATCTGTTACAGATTACTGTAAACATTTTTTTGGTCAAGAAAAAATCACAGCTGGTCAGGAGAAAAGAATTGATATCTAACTCCAACATAGGTAACTATGCATTTACAGGGATAGCCCCCAATGCCAAAACTCTGATGCATTTCAAGAAACAACTTTTTTCTATCCTGAGTAGATTTTACAAGATCTGGATATATCCAAATCCTCTTTCTGTAGAATAGATTTACAAAAATAAAGCTTCAATATCATATTTAAATCCTTTTCAAACATAAAAGAAACCAAAAGAGTCTATCATTTTTCAAAATCTGTGAAGGAGTCTTCTAACATAGCAGAGAAATCTAAAGAGCCATCTGGATCTGAAGACCTCAGAGAAGGTGCAGTAGAGGTTCTATCATAATCTTTTTGAAAGTTAAATGTTGTCACATTAGATTTCTTTAGTGTCCTGCTACCTCTCATGCCAACTCCTGTGTTCCACTAAGGACTAGATCTAAAATAGTTTTCCATCTTGCTGGTTCCTGTACCAACTGCTCCATGAAGCAGTTGTTTATTTCATCTAGGAACTTTACCTCTCTAGCATTTTCAGATGTCACAATCACTGGGGTAATGTAAATAATGCCATTTCCTTGTCTGTTTATTCGTTTTGGCCAGGTGGATAGTAATGCACCCCCAATGATATTAAATAATGTTGATGAGAGTGTTGATTGTTGAGGCATCCCATATGTTATTGCAACCCATTGTGAACTAGTGTCTAACGTACCTGCTGTTTTGTACCAGTTAAAGTCAAATGAACCTAAGAAAAAAACACCCCACTATTGTTCAGTATACCCATGGTCATTAAAATAATAACCCTGGGTGTACTGCCACATTGTAACTCCATTAAAATCCAAGAGAAAAACCTACCACCCCTCAAATCCTCCTTAACAACCCTACTGAGCCTAATAAATTGATGCTTAGCTATAATATCAGCTAAGGCTTATGTGAAACATTGTAGGAATACCTGCCATATCAGGATAACCCAACATGTGAAGTTCAGAAGCACCATAAGGGATTGAAGATGAGAGGGTCACCTTCATTGAGGCTAGTGAGTGCCTAACTTCTTCCTGCAGAGTTTTGATTATTTTTATGGAGGCAGCCTGGAGATCATGGCAAATGTGCTGAGATTAATACCTGAAAAAAACTTGGTTGTCAAGCCTCCAGCTCATCCTCTGATAATAAAATATCAAATTTGGAGATGACCTGCCTAAAAGCATAAAGAGTATTGATGCATTCTGACATGCCCAACCTACCCACAAAAAGACAATCATCCAAGTAATTACATATTTTTTCAGACCTCATCCTGCAACTAGTTACCCAGTGCTAAATGTTTCAAAATAAGCACAAGAGACTGAACACCCCATGGGCATACACCTGTCAAAGTAAAAGGATCCCTTGAAATTAAAATTCAATAAACAAACTGAGTCTGGATAGACAGGAAGCAACCTAAAGGCTAATATGATATCTGCCTTAGATAATAAAGTGCCTCTGATTCAGTCTCACACCATCTCAATGGCTCAATTGGAAGATGCTTAGTACACAGATCAGTATTCCTGTTCAAGGTAGTTGCTGACCTCTGAACCTAATGGGAAAGACTGGTTATGAATTAACCTGCATTTTCCTTTTTCCTTTTTAGGTACCAGACCAATAGTGGAAATCCTAAACAAGGAAAAATGAGGGGTCTGAAAGGGTCCAGTCACTTGCCCCAACTCTATAAAGACTTTATTTTTTGTTGGGCTATATCACCCATCTCCTGATGTAAGTGAGAATTTTGAGGGATTTTGCTAGAAAATGGGCCCCCAGAGTAATGGGGGGGAATCTAAGATGGTGTGAGTGAATGCGTTTCTCTCTGCTCCAACACTTGCTTGTTTCTTCATTTGATAGTTTGAATTATACCGCACAAGAGAAAGGGGAGAGCGAGAATTTTTCCCTCTGAATCCTCACTCCGGTCGGATCAGCATTCGATCATAGAATTCGCTGTCCCTACCCCAGATTTGTGGGTTTCGAGCCCCGTTGGTGGATCAGAGAGAGGAGCTCTGCTGTCATCTGGGGAAGTCTCTCTCAGCCCACTGGACTTCAGACCTCCGTTGCCTGCTTCCACCCAGCACGGCACCAATCTCACTGAGGTGCCAGATGACCTCATTGCACAGCCTCACATGGAGGGAGATGGCGTCCTGTCTAGTGGGGGGCTGAGTTTTTCTAATTCCCCGCATTCTGACATTCTCACAGAGGAAGGTGCTGTCAGTGGCATCTCACCCCTAGAGTCATCGATGGGGAGTATGTCTGAGGCTGGAACCAAGATAGAAGGCCCTCCCTTGGGATTACTAAACCTGTGGTTGTCACTCTGGAGTCCCTCTGGGACTTGATTGCAGGTTTGTACCAAACATTTAATGACCAGTCCCAGTGATTGGAGACTGTTTCCCAGAAGCTGGATTCTGTTGCTTATGACCTTCAGCAAATTCTACAGGAACACTCAACCTCCATTCAGGCTTTGGGGAATGATATCAAAGGTTTACAGGCTTCCAATGCCACTATTATTCCAGAGCGTTGTCCTCTCTTAGAAGACTGGAATCCATGGAAAATTTCCTAAGCTTTTAAATTTGAGATTTTTGAATTTCCCCAAAGTTCTTGGTGAAGTGCCTTACATTACGCTTAAGAGATATTTGGTTGAAATCCTGAAAATGTAATCCGATAAAATTTCTTTTAAAAAACTTTTGTTTCTTCCTCATAAACAGAGTTCTAATCAGTTTGGATCTTCTCAAAATGCAGTGGATTTTTCTAATCTATCTGCTTATTTGGAAAATTCAATGATTGACGTGACTGAGAGGTCCCACTTTGTTGGTTTCCTTTCTTTCTGTGCAGGATCTGGGCCTGGTGATGAAGTCTTATTTCAAAAATTTCAATGTTTCTTTTCTTGGTGGTTCAGTTCGGATATATCCTGACTTAGTGAAAGCTACACAAGAACGATATAAAGCTTTTCTGGATATGCGCCCTGAAGTTTTTGCTCTTGGTGAGAGCTTTCACTTACATTATCCATCTAAATGTATAATTAATTTGAATGCTAATACATTTATTTTCTTTTGTCCAGAGCAATTGCAGGAATTCTTAATTGCCAGAGTGACTAACCTTGATTCTAACTCATAGATTCTTTAAGGGATATCTGTTGTATTTTGAATGGGGTAATTCATGCCGTCTTTCTTCATTTTGTATTTTTAAGCTTTTAATTTCTATTTGTTCTCCTAAATTTCTTTCCGCCTTATTTGCTTTTGTTATTAGTGAGAGAAAATGATTTTCAGTGTTTTTCAATGTTTATTTCTACTTCTATGTTAGCTTGTTCATGTTTTCCTCAATTAGTCTCTCAAATTGCTGTGCAAAGTTTATACTTTGAATATTTGGAAAATCAATAAACAGAAAGTAAAAAAAAAAAAAAAAAAAAAGGGCCCTTAGAAGTAATCACAAACCTGAAATGTAATCCATACTCCAAAAGCCTTGTGTTGCCCCCATTCAGGTACTGATCCAACTGTCATTGCATTGCGCACAAGGATATTGGTGCTGACACTATCTTGCTGGAAATTGGTAGATTGGGGCTGTCCAGAGGTTTGACAAATTGGTTGGCTAGGTGGGCACCGCTTCCGCACAAGACCTAATTATGACTGAATTTGAATGCACGTATTACCAAATGAGCTGCCCTCCTTGGCAGGGAACACCGGGCCCACATAGCTGGGAGTGAACTAACAACTGCAGTCCAAAAGGAAGGCAAACACTGCAGCATCATTTCATTTAACTACAGGTTCATATCCTTGAAACTCCATGTCTCAGACTTGTCACTTTTTCTTCCTAAATTTGTCATCGTAGCAGAGCCAAGGCCCTTCTCCCCGAAGAATCTATGGGTGCAGTATTAAGCAGCTGAGGGTCTCAGCTAGTTAGCTGGATAAACTTAGCCACTGAATATACCTGGCTATCTTAGGGTAGGTCAGTGGCACGACCAGCGAGAGACCACATAAGTCAACCGGCTAACTCTGAAAACTGGAGGTAGCCAGTTATCTTTTGCTGCTAACTCTGCTCCTCCCCAAAATGTCTCCTGCCCGGTCCCAGTAGGCCTCTCTGACTTATCCGGTTAAATTCTAACTTGATAACTCATTTATCCAGCTACAATTTAGCCAGATAAATCTTTAAACATGCTGGTTTAGCTATGTAGTCAGATAACCCTCCTCCAGTATCCCTTAATGCCAAGGAATAAATGTCTCAAATACTTCCCTCTCCACAATCATTTTCTTGATAAGATCAGAGACATACAAGCTAAAGGATCATATAGGGCAGGTGCCCTTTGCCTCCCCAGCAGTGTGGCCTATGCAGGAAGGCACCAGAGGAACTGCAGCTGGAGATGGTACCTGCTTGGCTGTCTTCCCCCCCCCCCCCCCCCCCCCAGATGACAAAGATAGGAAAGGAAGAACTATGTAAGTTACAGATGCCACTGTGCCCTGGTAGTAAAACCAGTGTGTTTTATTAACTTTTTTTTTCCAAATGTTTTCTCTGGGGATTAAACACCCCAGTATAACCAAGAAGAAAGAAAATTTGGGATGAACACCTCAATGCTCCAAAAAAGGGTACCAGCAACAGTGACATGAATCCTTGATGGCATATCAAGTGGCAAACTGGCACCCAAAGTGGCAATAGCATCCTAAATCAGCACTACCTTTTGAGTTATTACTGCTTTGCATTTCCCTATCCCTGACAGGACTGATTCTGTCACTGGGATGTGAGGATTAAAATGATTTAATAGTTTTGCAGTGGTACCGTAATGCCTACTGACTGTGCTAGGGCCACGCTGGGTGAGTATATGTGGGCAACACAGAGACACTGCTGCACTGAGTGTCACACTGCTGGCATTTGTTTTCTAACACTGACAGGCTTCACAACACCGCCTGTTATGATTCAGTCTCTACCCTGCCCTCAGTGCTCCCCTTGTACCCACTGCCCACAATGCCCACTGCCCAGGCAGAGACAAAATCAGAACCAGCTCTGCAAGCAACTCATCAGTCTGCCTCCAGTCACTACAAAGCAAAGAACAAAAAAAAAAAGGAACAGCAAGCAATTCAAGTCTAAACACAAAGCTTCAGAAACAGCACTTCCTCACTGTTTCCACTTTTATGTAACTGACTGGCACAGTGATAGACTGTAAAATGGTCAGCAGCAAAAAAAAGTTGATTGAGAAAAGTAAACCTTGTACTCAGAGAGAGCTCAAATAGCAGAGACTTCCAGACAATGTCTTCAGAATGCATGCACAGCAAAACTCTGACATCTTCAGTCTTCAAGATCAGCGTGACTGTACCTGATGTGCTGCAATATGTCCGATTAGTAAATTGCTTCAATGTGATGCGTCATCCCTGCTGTCTCCTTGACAACATGTCCATCACAACACGTCCATCCTACACAGATCTCCTGACTGCCTGCGCTAATCTGACATAGTAACATACAGGCCGATACAGTAAGGACGCGTAAGAAAGAGTGCAGCAGTGCCGAGCGCACCTCGTTTGCCGCGTGCACAATTTGGTTCACATACCGCTCGATACAGTATTCAAATGAGACGCAATTGCGTCCAAAGCGCGTCCATGAAGCGGTAGGCGTGCGCAATCCATTTTACTGTATAGAGTGGTATACAGCGCCTATACAGTATCCTGGGTGCGCTGGTACCTGTCATTTGAAATGTCATTTGAAATGTCATTCCACCAGGAAAGTGGATGGTTCTCCTACAGACCCGCTGCCTTGAGTGCCCGGCTAGACATCCAAGCCGGACGTCCGAGGTCGCAGCTTGGACGTCCAGCCTGGGCGCTCAGGGCAGGGGGAAGGCCCATGAACGTCTGTCGGCATTGAAGCAAGTACCACACACTAGTTACTCACCAAAATACTCTTTCTTCATGTGCAGCACCAGCTCCTTCTCCAGTTCCAGGGACTGACCGCACAGGCTGGAGCTTGGACTGGCCTGCGGTGGGCCGGCACCGTCAGCCTCAGGGTCGCCCGGGGCCCCGTAGCGCGAGTCCAAGTAGCTGGAGCGAGGGCCGATGTGCTGCTGGTCGAAGCCCATGCCGATGCCGCTGTACTGGTTGCTGCTGGCTTGCTGCCGCTGTTGTAGCCGGTCAGGGCCCGGCGTGTGTTCATGCATCTTCCCACTGCCTTAAGTGCCCGCCTGGACGTCCAAGTTGGGACATTCATGCACCTTCCTGCTGCCTTGAGCGCCCGCCTGGACGTCCAAGTTGGGCGCTCAAGGCAGCGGGAAGGTGCATGAACACACGCCGCGACCTGAGCGCCCGGCTGGATGTCCGAGGTCACGACGTAGGTGTGTAGGGATAGGGCCTGATACAGGAGCTCATGCCCACTGCAAGTCAGCAGCAACAAGAAGCCCAGACCCACGAGAAGGCCAGAGGAGCCCCCGGAAACGGTGTCCGTTCTTCCCTACGGAACCGAAGTACTCTGAGGTTAAGCGGGGTGGTACCAGGTTGGGTCATTTTTTTCTGTGGATTGGGTTGGTTTGGGACTGGGCGGCAAAATTCACCACACTAACGCCACACTAACGCCAGGGTCAGGGTAGGCGGTAAATTTGCAGGTTAAAGACGCTGCAAAATAGCTGGTTAAAAAGGCGATAATCTGGGCGCACATTACTGTATCGGAGGGAATAGCTAATCCGATCATTAACATATCATATACATGCGGCGGGCGGAAAGGGATACGCGTCGATTTCAGTAAGCGGTAAGGATGTGTAAAACCGGATACTGAATCGCGGGTTAGACATACCCCTTCAAAATGTGCATACAAAGCGGGTTAAAAACAGGGTAACCGTGGCCGCGCTTTACTGTATCGGCCTGATAGTAATGATGGTAGAAAAAGACCAAAATGGTCCATCCAGTCTGCCCAGCAAGCTTCGCATGGTAGTAACTGCCGCTCCGTGCAGGTTACACCCATGTTTCTTTGTATCAATTTCTAACTGAATCCCTGTTGCTCTCCCTATAATTTCTGTGAGTCCATTGACTATAATGGTTTCTAGAAAGCAATCAATTTCAAATGAATGAATGAAGGGAATGTGATTCATTTACTTCATGGGGCCCCACAAAAGAAACAAATTGTTTTTCTATTTCATTTTAAACTAATTCACATGGTACACTCGACTTGCACCCTGCTACTGGGCTGCTACTCTGAGCGTACTAGTGCGTGCTATATCTTAAGTCCCCTTGCTTCCCCCTTTTTTTGTTTATGACTGCTGGTCTTCTTTTAAGCACAGCAGATATAAAATGGCAATGCTGCAAGCTGGACTTCCTCGGCATGGCAAGATGATGGTGATGCTACAAGCTGGTCAGCCTCAATACAGTAAGATGATGGCAGTGCTACAGACAGATGCCATCAGTGTGGGATGATGATGGCAGTGCTTCAGTGATGATGGGGTCACTCAGCATAGGAAGACAATACAGTTGGCATGCCATACTGATGCTCTAGCTCCTTTATTGCTGGATGTGTGGCCATGGAAGTGAAAGAAGTCATATGCTTGACGCTTTGTGGCCTCCTCTTACTGGAATACTCATCGGGACCCAGTCACCTTATGCAGTGTGGGGGTCTGCCTTCCCTGAAAGCAAGATGGGTCAGTGAAGAAGACTGGGTAAGGGTGCACAATGTTCCTGGAGGAGGTGGGGTGGTGGATTTAAAGTTGCTGGAATCACAGCCCTTGAAACAAAAGAGACAGAGGTCTGTGTACTCGAGTTTATATCTCTACCTGTTTCATGCCACCCCCTTGGGGTTTCCAGGCACCCGCTCATAGTTTACTTTGAGTTTTGGCCACACAGTCAGGTCACCACGTTGCTACTGTTATGGGCCCCCAAATGAGCTGCAAGAGGCACTGTCTGGTAAAATATAGTAATAACCACCAAAAAAAGAGTCCAATGTGAAATGCTCAAAACTAGATCAAATCAACAAAACGGCATTCGCTCAATCACTTGATTTTATGTATAAACCATAAGCATCAACATGAGCATAAAAAGTCCATCATAACACCTGGCAGCATATAAACCAATACCTGTCACAGAGCTTAAACGTGTCATTATTAATCATAGGTCTTTAAAGCCCAGCGGCTTGTAATATATTTTTTGATTTTTGATTTTTTCTGTAGCACAGAAAAAAAATCATTTCCCTTTTGTAGCATTTTTCTTCTTTGTTCTTGAATAAGAGTGTCAAGCGTTTAGCAGCAGCACTCAGCAAGAACCCATATTAAAAATAATAGATTGGCTCACCTCGTTGTTACTTAAGGTGGAATCTTTGAACGCGTCCACAGTCAATCCCAATCCACATTTTATAATCATCAGTTGGGTCGACGACGGCCTCGAGGAGGATGACCTCTGCAAGGAGGGCGCCCTAAAACAGTAAGCTTTCGGGGGGGCCATCCTCATCACTTCCTGATGATCCATCAGAGAGTGAGGCAAGCGAAACCTTCTAAACAGTTTTGTTTTTTTTTTTTTTTGCATTCCTCTTCATCCCGGCGAAATCTTTTCACTTTAAAAACTTTAATTTCCACCCGGAACCTCTCCATGGAGTGTTGAAAACCTGTTAATGTGGTGTCAAAAATATCAAGAACAGTGTCTTTTTTTTAAGCAGTAGATCGTTCCCTCAATTCATCAGTCATCTTTTTAGCTTGCTCAATAAAATATAGTAACAGGGGCAGCTATAACTATCTCATCCCCCTCCACCCCTATTCTCCCCCCTCTGGCACCTGTCTCCCTCCCTGCAAAATAGCAGACCCACCAATACATGATATGTTCTTCGTTGAGCAATATGGTCACAGGTTTAGTAGACAACAGGCAAACCAAATTAATGTGCTTGAGCCTCTCTTCCTCATTGGATACCTCTTACCCAGTTTCTACCTGGCAAGATTGGGGCTTGGGGACACAGACACTCCTTTACTAGCTGTGACTGAGCAGCTGTGTGTGGGGGGAGGGGGGTTTGAGAATATAGTAGGTACCCATTTTATGTTGCTTATTTATTTTACAAACCATTTACCCTTATTAATATTATCAAGTTCCATTGTTTTTGCTGTAAGAATATTTTATTTATTGATATATACCTTTGTTATAAGTATTGCACTAATCATGGTAGCTATACATTTAGAGAGTTTCAAGAATTGATGGGATCAGATTTAGAATGGTTTTTTTTCCCCCCATAGACACAGAATGGGAGAAAAACCTTAGCAAAGCATACCCTTATTGTAGTAGTTTTCAATTGCAATGTACAAATGCACTGTCATAATTGGATAATACAGCTTGTCATATATCAGTTTTTTCAAACAATGCAGACTGAAGCTTGTCATGTTTACAACTGTCTCTTCAGCTCGGTTGCATAAAATTTGAATCTGTGATTGACTTCAATACTGATACTGGGCTGGTGTTACAGGATGGAAAAGGCAGAACATCTCTGTTTCCTCAAGTACAGCTACTACTAATACCCACTGAGTTATTTCATATGTTTGCTGTGTGATTTATGGATAACAAGGCAGAAAGTTAATCTGGGCACTGCAATCAAAATTAAGAAAGAGTAGTAGAATATAAATAACATAGCGCAATGTGCTAGGGAAGACAGAAAGGAGTATATGAATCTACATTCAGCCTAAATTGTGTGATAAGGTTAATACCGAACATGGAACACTGTAGACTTATGAAACTGAGCTAGGCACCAATCAAAAATAAGAACAGAGGAAAAATGAAAGATTAAAGGGAAAGTATATTAAAATTTAAGATGGAAAATGAGAGTAATGAAGAAATCAGGAGAGAGAAGAGGAAATTGGGGACTGACAAATTAAGTAACAGCTAAGACTGTAAACAAATACAATGGAAAAAGACAATGGAAGAGGCAGAAATAACTGTTATATGACTAAACCTGGTGAGGAAGGAGGAGGCATTTGTAGTCCACTTAGGGCTTGTAATACAAGTGGGTTATAAATAAATAAATAGTAAAATAAAACCAATATACAGAAACATTAGAAATGCCGTAATGCTGATTATCAAATAGCACAGCTTTATTAATCATACCAATAATCAAACAAAATGCCTAGCCTAGGCACGTTGGCCCTCCTAAATTACATAATCAGAATCAGTCGGGGGGGGGGGGGGTGAGAGGGGATGAGTCTTTCAGTGGACGTCCTCATAGCATCACTTTCAGATTAGTTGATCCACAGCATGTTAGTAAGGTCACAATCTTTCTGGGAGGAAGTACTGGCCAAGCGTTACTCCCAGCATCTTCACTCCAGGTCCATGATAAACTTGCCATGCTGTTTTACCTCCATATATCTTCATGTGGCATCAGGGGATTTTTAAGTGTTGTTGTATCTTGTTGACACAGCATGGGGTAGTTTTTCTATCACCCAGTCAAGGTGTACAATTGAAAATTAGCTCATTTGGCAAGGGAACTAAAGCTATCAACTCTAGAATGCTTTTTGGTATCAACACCAGCATCATTTTTGTGTGTACTTTATGGCTGTGGTGGGGGAGTGGGAGTTTGTCCATATTTTGGCTACATCTCCAAAATATGGACAAAAGAAAGAACTGTTTAGAGATTGGGCCACCACACTTTTTAATGAATGAGTTGCGGCTTCTACCTATCTTATGATTGTCATGATGCTAAATCATGATAGAGTCAAGCAAAGTGGCTTCTGATGGCCACTTCACATTTATATGTAGGACATGTTCAGTTTCTGTGGCCTACCACTACTTCAGGCATGGAAGCTTTAAATTCCCTTGCAGATGTTGATAGCAATCCTGAATATGCTAATGATGTTGTCAGGCGCCCCTGATTTAAGGACTAATGAGTGCCCTTTTAAAAAGTTGCTTCACATGATGCTATGCTCCAGTTTTTCAGGAAAACATCCAGTTATTTATCCCTTTAGGGCTAAACCAAGATAAGGCAATGAAGAAGTCGAACATGTGCCTGGCAGGGTCAGCAAACTGGATGTGTGTCAACAAAGTGAAGTTAAATTAACTAAAGTAAAGTGAATCTTTATAGCAGCAGCATTTCCCAAACCTTTCAAGAGAATGGCCACACAGGACATTTCCAATCACTAAGAGTACTGGTAGGGAGGTCCCCATCAAAGTCTGCAGAGCTTGAGGGAGGAGAAAGGAGGGAGTGACACCATGTCTAGACCTTTAGGTGATTTAAAATGCTGGGGAAGTGGGGAGGCAGAAGGCAGAGTTCCCAGAGGTGTGGAAGAGTAGCAGATAGAGTAGCAGTAATAATATTCTTACATTTCTCCAGAGTTGTCAATCCTGCTACACCCCTAGCAACCATGATCTCTGCCTCCATCCTTCCCTAATATCTTCCCAGCTATGAAGTAGAGGGCAGGGAGGGTGGAGGAGGGATGATGGAGGGATAGGGTGTTTGTGCATGCCTATGTGGTGAATGATCTCACACTTAACCACCCCCCCAAAAAAAAAACTTGCTTCCTCTCTACTTCCTTCCCCCTATTCATCCCTTTCCCCCACCCCTTCTCCCTTTCCCCCCTCCTCTCACGTCCCTATCTTGCAACATGCCAAATTTGTAGTATGAACAAGACAACCCCCTCTGAAGATCCTAAGCCAGGGAGAGACTCTTAGACTTGGAATCTGGGTTATAAAAATGAGGACTTCTGCAATCTGTGCCTCCAAAGTCCGCATCCTTAAGGGATAATGTCTATACACCCCCCCCCCCCCCCTCAATAGCTCTAAAAGGATGGCAGCATGGTTTGGAGCTCCAGGAGCCACCACCCTTACTTGGCTTTCCCTGACAACAATGTAGAACCCACAGCTTCCATGGCAGCTGAAAACTCCTCATGGCTGGGCTGCAGCCTCTCTCCCCGTCATCAGCCCAAGTGACTCTAGCTGGGCAAGCAGCACTAATGCCAGTAATGTAGAGTGCAGTCAGTCAGTGGTGGCCTTGCACCGACATGCCCCGCCCATGCCGTTCTGACATGCTGCTTCAAGTGCCTGAGCTGACGGTAACAGCAGAATGTTCTCCCACCACTGCGCCTGCAGGGGCTGCAGGAAATTGATCCGGGGGGGGGGGGGGGCTGCTTCCGTCCCTCGAGCCATAGTTTAGGGGAGATAATGTGTCATCCTAAAAATAATGTATCCTTATGAATGGTTTTACTGTGCTCATTATAGATCAAATTTGTAGTCTTGGAGTAATTATTGACTCAGCCCGCATATTGGAAGCCCATTTATCATCATTAGTGAAATATGGTTTTTCGCATTTTGCTATAGCTGTGCACATTATTTTAGTTATTTGATCAAAGAAATGTTGTGATAATTATCTATGCAGTAGTCACAGTGCAGTTAGATTATTGTAAACACTGTTTCTGAACCTCCCCAAGATTAGAATCCAGAAATACAACTTATTCAGAATGCCACAGCTCATCTGTTAGTGGACAGGTGCAAATATGGCCATCTATCTTTAATTTTACAGGAGCTATATTGGCTCTCTGGTAATGCAAGGCCAAGTTGACGTTCTTACCCTTTACATGTTTACTTGAGAGATGAGCTGGTTTGATAAGTTGCTGTGCTGGTCAAATCCTGTACTTGCAGAATGAAGAATTATTATCGAAAACTATACATGAAAAGCTATAAGACTGAGAAATCAATTGTAACCCCACCTCGCTGTGCCTATCCTGCATGGGTGGGGGGGGTCATAAAAGAATGTATTGTCTCTTCTTTGTGCCCTTTTCCCCAGGGTGTGCATCCTTTAGGCTGGGGGGGAAAGATTTACTTTCAGGGCCCAGTGCAGGGGTGACTTCCTCCTTCCTGAAATTTGCATGGGAGAGGGGTATGCACGGAGTTAGTGTCCAAAATAAAATGTACTGTTCAGAAGTTGGGTGAATAATGGCACAATAAATATGAATCTAGCACCACAGACTTTCTTTGGTTACAGTCATTGTCCTCTATCTGTTCAGGTATCTTTTAAACAGGCAAGGGATTCATCCGTCCTTCTGGATTAGGTAAAGTGGTGGTTTCAGTGGGCAGGGTAATCCTAAAATGGTTGGGAAAACCTTTCCAAAGATGCCCAAAATCCTGTCCTTACGCAGAGAGTCCAACCCTCTCTCTCCCCAGAGTGAAGACTCCAGATGGGTATCTTCTAAGATGTAAATAGGTTCTTATACTTAGTAGATATTTCCTTTTAACACAATAGGGATTCCTGCAGCTTCACATGTCCTTAAGTGGGTAGTAATAGGGGCAGAAAACACTTCCTCCCAGAACTTTATAAAACAATTTTTTTCTTCCCCAAAAAGGAAATAATACCGGTATTACCTCTTGCAGCAGATCACTACTTTGGAAGGCAGGTATTCCCTATCTTTGGGTGTCCCGAATGTACGTTATCAAATCCCATTGTGTATGTTTTTACTGTGAATCGCCTAGACCTACTTTGTGACAGGCAATCAACACATTTTAGTAAAATGAAATGAAATGAGGGTCCCCTGTTCCCTAAGTCCAGGAAAGGCCCAGATGTCCAACACAAGGCTCTTACCACATAAAAGTCCAAAACCCAAAATATTTCCTGGACAACCACTCTGCATCTTGGAAGAAAAAGTACAGCAGTGTAGCCCTTGCCCAATCCCCAAAGATCCCAGGCAGATGGAGCCCAACTCCCCAGGTAGGACAACAATACAAGTGAAGCAAAAATCTACAACCTTCCTCCAGAACTGCAAATTATACGGCCTCCCTCTCCCAAGATCTAAGTGGCGAGCTCCTATATAACCCCGTAAGTGGGACGTCCATTCCGGACTCCTCAAAGGGAGGGGCTGCATTGCATGGATCCTCCCCTAATTATTTCCTTCACTAACTGCACTAATGGTAACCAAAGATATATCTCGGTTATACCTCCCTCCCTCTTAGACAAATTCTGGATCCAAGTGGAAGTATTACACAGATTTTACAGTGACCAATGCACAATTGATTGACGTCCATATTGCATCACAATATACCCAAATATTATGCACACTTAAGACCATAAGATCCACCATTGTAATGGAAAGCAAGTTATCCATATCTGCCTGGGCTGGTTACAAAGCCTGTGCACCGGTTGCAAGCACTGTCCTGAATGGCATGCAGATCCATCCTACAACAAAAAAACGTAAACACAGACTATGCTGCTGTTGTATCACAGGCACTAGTGAAATGTATTGCAAAATGCTGAATCTCGGCCTAAGTTAGCTGGATAAATTGTTTCTCCCTATTACTCCCTCGTCCCACCCACCATGTAGATGGCTGTCTACTTAGCCAGATAAGTATTTTTTTGGATAAGCAACAGCCAATGAACAGCATCAGATTTTCAGATACTGACACTTAGCTGGCTAAGTTGGAACTTTTACTGTCAAGTGTCGCTATCAACCTCGAAACATTTACATGATTTATGTATTTCTTTCTGTCTTTTGTGGCTCTAGGGCTGAGGTCTGTATTTCATTTTATGTTTCTGAAAATATATTTTAATGTACTGATTGCATTTTCTTTAATTTTATTAAACTGTTTTCAGTTAATTAAAAAAAAAGCAGTATATAAATGAAATAAAACAAATGACATATTGCAATGATTTGTCAATAGCTATATTAGATTTGGTGTTAATATGTTATACTTTTAATTTTGGAATTCTATTTATTCTGCGGTGATTTCCAATATAAATGTGGTAATTTTCTAAAAACATTGACAATGGTGGTTAATGTGTAGATGAACGGCTTGGAAGTGTCGTGGGGGAGGGGGCAGAGATTTGGCTATGGTAGACACTTAGTCCTAGATTTATCATTCTGCTATAATTTTCGTGAAAGTAGCACCTGCGATAAAAAAAAAAAAAAAAAAGAAGGGGCATGGTTAGGATAATTTTTCAGGTACTACATTGCAAGTTAAATTTATCACACCTGCAATATTTTTAGATTTTATTCCAATTTCAGGCAGAGAGAGAGAAAGACTCTTTATAAGGCTCTCATATAAGTAAACTATTTATACCATTGTAGGAGGGGAAAGTAGTAACTTGAGGTGAGGTTTTGGAGGTGAAATAGCTTCTTGGATGTATGATGTAAGCTCTGTGTAGCGCCCATATTGGACCTACAGGCATGGACGTATTCACCTTCGCCGGCGGGGCTGCTGAAGCTGCTCTCTCTCGCCACCCTTCTACTTCTACTGCTGCTGCTGCTGGGGGCTTGCAGGTAGAAGGATATATAAAAGTTAATATTTACCATCTCAGGGAGGCTCTAAGAGATATAAGCAAGCCTCGGACTAACTAAGGGAGGTATACTGGGATCCAAGCAGCTGTCACAAAGCTTGGCTTATGTGTTGAGACTTATTTCAGTCAGGAACCAAGGCCCTGTGGTTTAGGCTTAACTCTGGCCTTCCACTCTATGTGGCCCTTTGGTAGGAGTCCTGGAGCTCTCCCTTACAGGTAGTCTAAACCTGACCTTTCCTCCCTCAATACCAATTCTTGTGGCTCTATAACAGTTTCCACAGAAACTCAGTTTTGCCCTATATCCCCCAGCCTCAATAAAAATAATTAATCCACAATTCAGTCTGTAGATTTATTTTCTTGAATGGCAGTTGCCTAACCTCCAGCCGTAGCAATGTGTGACAGTTTTATAAAGCACAAGTAAATACCGCTTAATAACAGCTCAGTCTCTGGGCTTTTTAACTGCATACGGTAATTGTTGTCTAAACTAAAGCAAGGCAGTGCCACAGTCTCCAAAACTCAAATTAACACTAATCAGTAACACTTCAAACTCTGGGTTTTACAAATATAGCTTCAACCTTTTCAATGCCAGAATTTCCAAAGTGCCAGTGAAGTCTACATTAGTAGCAATCCAAACTCTGGGTTTTAAATGTATAGTTTCAGCTGTTGCAGTGCTACTGTTCCCAAAGCACAAATTAAACTTAATTAGTAGCATTCAAACTCTGGGTTTCAAATACACAACTTCAGCAGTTGCAGTGCTAAAGTTTTAAAAACATAAATTAATAACAATGTATGCTCTGGGTTATAAATGCACAACTTCAGCAGTTACAAGGCCACAGTTCCCAAAGCACAAAGTAAACATATATAGTTAACAATTCAAACACTAGATTTAACTGTATAAGCTCAGCAAGTGCAGTGTTACAGTTTCCAAAGCAGACATTAAATCAATTAGCAACCAATCAAACAGAAACACAACTTAGGGCAGCTGACCGCTCCCTGCTAAGCCATGTCTATCTATATCTTACAGTAATTCTGTTTTAAAGATTAACTTCTATCTTTTTGCCTAGTACCAACATCAGGCTAACAGGTATATAGTTTTCAGATCACCCCAGGAACCCTTTTTAAAAATCAGTATTATATTGACCTCTAGGGATGTGAATCGTTTTTGAACGATTAAAATTATCGTCAGATAATTTTAAAATCGTCCAAAATCGTTAGAGTGCACGATACAATACAAATGCCCCCGATTTATCGTCAGGGGCATTTGTATTGTATCGTTAAATAGGGCGCGGGAAAACCGGCACACCAAAACAACCCTAAAACCCACCCCAACCCTTTAAAACAAATCCCCCACCCTCCCGAACCCCCCCAAAATGTTTTAAATTACCTCCCCCGATTTACGATTTTTAACGATTTAAAAAAAAAACAAAAAACCACGACGATCAGATTTTCCTCCCCCCCCCCCCCCAGCCAAAATCGATCGTTAAGGCGATTGATCACACGATTCACACCCCTATTGACCACTCTATAGTCTTCAAGTACAATAATTAGTGTTAATGATAGGCTATAGATTATTGGTAACAGGTCTCCTTTTCATGTTTGAGCTCTTTCAGAACTCTTAGAGTGAATACCATCAGGCCCTGGTGATATTTTACTCTTACAGGCAATTTCTCAAAGGAGTGATGCATATAAATGTAACATAGTATTATGGCAATTTCCAAAAGCCTTCTTTCTGTGTTAACTGCTCTTAATGCAGGTAAAATCTATTGAAAATTCAATGGCATATATTGTAGTAATTTTAAAATGCCCACTTACATAGGGTAAAGTGCACATGCAAACCCCATTTTTAAGCATATAAAAGCTTTCAAAAATTATGGCCAAAATTTGTGAATCTGTTCTATTACATCTTCCAATTTCATAGTAATTTGTTTCTGTTTCTCTGACTAATCACCTTCAAAAAACATTTGTGGTGTGGGTATCATATCAATATCCTCCTCAGTAAATACTGAAGCAAAGAATTATGTTTTTCTTACTGTGGTTTTATCCTACCTTCAAGTTCATGTTACCCACTGATTTTATAGGGGTCCTACTGAATCTCTCAATGGCTTCTTGCATCTGACATATGAAAACAATTTTATTATTAGCTTTTGCCTCTATATCAAACCTCTCAAATTTTTTCTTGGCCTGCCTTTTTAATGTTTTATCTCTGTCAAAAACATGCTGAGGAAATTAATTCATATAAATAGAACCATTTAACACTTCTAATGCTCAGACCTGTACTACAGCTCATGCCCTTCTGCTTGAAAAGTCCTCACAATCCAAGGGAAGGTAGCTAGCTAATATTTCTGAACATAGAATGAGAGGCAGGAACAAAAAAGTTGAGACATGGTTTTGCCCCACCTCCTGTATTCCTATTCTTGCCATCTCCCAATATCATATCCATGCTCCTCTGAGAAGCAAATGGAGCTCTGGCCCTCCTTTGACATTGGTAGACCATAGGAGTATTAACACAATCCAATGGGTATCATGAAGCCTGCAAGATAGAGGAACAAACCCACAAGTGTTTCAATCTCTACTAGGTATGAATCTCCTCTCCCTCACATATAGTTTGGTTAGTTTTTTGGGACAACCAGGTATATGTTGCCATGTTACACATGACATTCATTCATATGGTGCAGCATCATGCTTTTACAATCAAGACCCTGGTAAATTTTCAGTGGGGATGGAATAACATTCAGAACAAAGATGTCCTACCCAATGACTAAAATGACAAGAGGCAGGAGGCACCTCTAGACTAACCAATTTGTTGTGCTATTAGATTTTGAGGACAAAGTCCACTTCGTCAAATGCACAAAGTAGTAGTTTCTGTCCTCAAAAGCTCATACCTCAATAAACTGGTTAGTCTATAAGGTGCCACCCACCTCTTGTCATTTTTTCTAAACCAGACTAACACGGCTATCCCGCTGAAGATCTTTCTAATGACTATTGGATTTTAAATTCTATTTAAAAAGTAGATATGGTTAACTCACCACATTATCAGATATACTAAACATTTTTACAAAATGGGAAAAGCCTCTTTAAATACACTTAGCCCTTTATGGTGGGGAGTGAGCTGAAGTTTATATACAGTTCTAACATAAGACTTAAGAGGTACAACTTAAGGGCTTAACTATGCACCTTAGAAAAGAGGAGGGAGTATAAAGATATGATTAAAAAAATTCAAATACTTCCAAGATATAAATATTTCAGAGAAGACATGCAGTTTTCATTGCAAAGAACATTCTAGAATAAGGGGTTATGATATGAAATTAAAAGGTTTGAGCTTAGAAGCAACAAATTGAAATATTTCTTCATAGAAAGGATGGTGGTAAAAACTAAATGACACCAGATTTTAGAAAAGCATGGGATAAGCAGAGAAGACAGTTAGCTGTGGGGAAGTGAAGGTCAAACTGAAGATCAAGTTGTATCTGTGGTATTTAAAACAAGAAAGGAAAATGGTTAGATATGATGGTCCTTGAGTTTTTAATTTGACATTATATTCTATGTTTTTATAACCCATATCAAATAAGAATTTTGTAACATCTAAAATTTTGAATGCAAATATCTTCTAATTCTTATTCTGTTCTTTTTTTCTGTGAGCTATATTTTACCTGTTAACTTTTATAGACGTCTTACATTTTTATGTAAATGTTTCAGTTCTATGCAGAGAAGAAGAATGCTGTTTATCAAACCAGAAACCTTATGGCCTTCCTTCACAATTGCCCAGCAGAGTTTTATTCATTGTTGTATTGCTATTTACTATTTATTTTATGAAGAAAAATGTTAATGCTAATATATTTTTAGTTCATGCTTTGATCTAAAGAAAGATGTACTGCATGTGGCTGGATAGCATCTTGTTTGTTATTGCCCATTCACAGCAGGATACGTAGATGAGAAATGTTGACTTGAAGATAGCTCATTTATCGCAGTAATTTAAATCATTGGGTTAAAATTGTTTTCTCTCTATCTGGTGTGCTTTTATTTCACATCGTAACTACTCTTAAGCATGAACTTTTTATGGTTCTCAGCCATTTTGTTCTAGCCTTAAAAAAAAAATGGTTATTAATTGCTGACTTGACAGTCTCTAGAATGTGATTTAGTAACAAAATAACATAGTAAATGACCCATCCAGTGTGCCCAGCAAGATTTTTAGGACTGTAACTGCCACTCTGTATAGGGACACCCTCCCCCCCTCCATTGCCTTCTGTTTAGGATTGTAACTACTACTACATGCCCATTACCATGCCAGGGATCCTTTGTGTTTATCCCATGCTTTTTTTTAAACTCTATTACCATTTTTGTATTACTGCCTTCACTGGGAGGGCATTCCAGGTATCCACTACCCTTTCCATGAAAATATATTTTCTGAGGTTAGTCCCATTTCTACCTCCTTGTAACTTCCTATCATGCCCATACTTCTAGAATTTCCTATCTATTGAAAAATGTTTGCTTTCTGTGCCTTATAAATATCTTTTTTTTTCCATCTTTCCTCTGCTCTTGGGTATACATTTTTAGATCCTCCAGTTTCCTATGGATTCTGATACAGGTCCCACAAAATTTTGGTTGTCTTTCTCTGGACTGCCTCCAGCATCGCTGTATCTTTTCTAAGATGCAGTCTATAGAACTGAACATACTATTCTAAGTGAGATCTCAGCAGTGATCACTTCCTTTTGTCTGATGGTTATGCCTCTCCCTATGCTTCCCAATGTTTGGCTCTAGCTACCACCTTGACATGCTGTTTTGCTACCATGAGATCATCAAACACTGTGACTATCACGCCCCAAGTCTCTCTCCTGTTTAGTATACATCAGTTTCTCATATCTTGAATAGCTCTTTTGAATTTCTGTACCACAATTGCATGATTTTGTTCTTTTCTGCATTGAATCTTAACTATCAATCTTTTGACCACACCACATTTTCTAAAATCATTTCTCATTTTGGCTGTTCCCTTGGGTAAGTCCACTTTGTTGCAGATTTTAATATCATCTGCATAAAGACAGGCTTTTCCTTCTTCTACATTATTACTCACAAAATAATTGAATAGAACCAGTCCCATGACTGATACCTGAGGTACTCCACTAAGCACCACATTCTCATTAGAATGAATTACATTTACTACCACCCTCTGTCATCTATCATGCAACCTGTTTTTAATATAGTCTTCTACCTAGGAACGCAACCCCAGGCTGCTCAGTTTATTCACGAGCCTCCTTTGTGAGCTATATCCAAAGCTTTTCTGAAATCCAAGAAAACAATAAACTTAATCTAATTCTTTGTCTCTCAACCAAAGAAATCAATCAGATTTGTGTGATATTAGCATTACACTGGCTCCCCATCTCACACAGATCTCAATACAAAACCCTCACTGTATTGCACAAAACCATCAACAACCATAAAACCAAATGGTCAAAAAACCCTCCCCAACTTCATCAAAGCCAGAAATGCCTACGCTCCCAAAACACAGGCCTCCTGGCCTTTCCACACACAAAACTTGCCCACTTGTCCTCCACTAGACAACGCTCCTTCTCAGTAGCCGGTCCTATCCTCTGGAACCAGTTACCCTCCCACCTCATACTGGAACCCTCTCTCCAAACATTCAAAAAACATTAAAACATGGCTGTTCCAGAAAGCCTACCAACTAGCGACCTAACTCCTCCTCCCCCCTCCCCTGTCCTCCCGTACCCTCAAGAAAGCCTCACTGTAATAACAAGTAAGACATTAAAAAAAAAACCAAAAAAAAACCTCCTTGTATAAAGTTCTCCCCTATTGATACTATGTACAAATACTGTCCTTGCGCTCCACTGTTTCACTGTTAAATTGTTAACCTATGCTCCTCTGTTATACTGTTCCTACGATTGTTTTAATGTTTCAATGTAAAAAATGGTACAACTCCCGTCATGCCATTATCCTGTTATAATGTGAACCGATGTGATGTACCCCAATGAATGTCGGTATATAAAAGCAAACAAATAAATAAATACATAAATAAATAAATAAATAAATATGATTGCCCTTAGGTAAAACCATACTGCTTTGAATCCTGGATCTCATTACTTTGTCGATAGTTGACTATCCTTTCCTTCAGGAAGGTCTCTATTAATTTTCTCACCACTGGGATAAGACATAACTAGCCTGTAGTTTACAATCTCTTCTCCATTACCACTTTTATGAAATGGGACTATAACTGCACTTCTCCAGTATGATGGACCCTCTCTCCTCCTCTCTCCAAAGAACTTTCTTTGGACTCACCAGAAACTCTCTGTTGCTCCTTTAATATTCTAGGGTGCATTCCATCTGGCCCCATGGCTTTGTCCACTTTCAGTTTTGTTAATTTCATATAAACACTCTCTTCTGTCAATGGTGTAGTATTTACTCCATCCTCATACACACTGTTGCGATCAATTAGTAATCCTTGTCCAAAGTCTTCTGCTGTGAATATTGAACAGAAATATTTGCTTAGCATTTCTACTTTATACTTATCTTTCTCTACACATTGTTCCTTGTCACCTTAATCTTACTGTTCCACCTGTGGTCTTCCTCCTGTTTTAAGCATACCTTGTCACCTTGCTTTATTTCTTGAGCTATCTTTTTTCTGCTTGCACTTTTGCCATCCTGATTTCTTTCTTTGTCTCTTTCTACTTTTCTAGATGTTCTTCCCAGTGTTGTTCTTTTTGAGAACTTTTTACTTTTTGAGTGCTTATCTATTTGCCTTTGTTTTTTTTTTTTTCAGTCCATCTTTGGAGAACCATATTGGTTTCCTGCTTCATCTACCCCCACCCATCGCCACCTAGTTTATTTAAGTTACTTGCTTCAGAATTAGTATTTTTGAAACTCAGGATTATGAGTTTTCTGTGATTTCTTGCTATGTTGACTGTTATATCAGACCACACTGTCACTGGTTCTCAGTTATACCTAACTGTACATTAGAGACATTTCTCTAGTGCTAAGTAGCAGGCTCAGCATCACCTTTTCTCTTTTGGGTTCTATCAAGATTTATCTCAGCAGAGCTCCTTCAAAGCATCCACAATCTTTATATTTATCTCCAGTTTAAAATATGGGATACTGTAATCCTCAGGTGGCAGGCTAAACTCTCCCAACCACATCTCCCTTCATGCTTACCTTTTGGATGTTTTCAGTCAGCTCTTTCCATTTCCTCTGTCTGAGTCAGAGCTCTGTAGACTATACCAGAGCAGATGGAATTGGCCTCACCTATTTCTAAGACAACCCAAAATGCCTCATTTTTCCCCACTCTCCTCGCATTTCAGTCACTTTAATATTTTCTTTTACATAGACAACTACTCTTTCCCCCTTTTCTGTCATTCCATATCCTTCCTTAGCCTCTATTTCCATTTTATGGCACTGATGATTTAGATGTTAGATAAAGGTAGGATAGACAAGTGGAAAAAGCTTTTCAATCTGTTGTCTTGCATTATTTTGAAATAGCACCAATTTTATTCATGACGGTAATTTCTTGCAAAATGAAGAATATATTCACAAGAAATGTATGAATATGGTCAGATACACAGGGCTTTCCATTGAAGATTTTCTTGACACAATTTATACAAAGTTATACTTAGCCTGCATGGCAGTATCCCTTTCATGGGACTCACTGAATCACATCTCAGTATAGCAACAATTAGGGGTGTGCATTTGTTTTGAACTTAAATGGAAAACGCAACTTTTTTTTTTTTTTAACTTAAAAAAATGATGAGGCTTAAACGATCGGATTTCCAACTTATTCAACATAGCTATGTTGAATAAGTTGGAAATCACGATTGTTGATCTAAATAAAAATTTAAACCCCTCACCCTCCTTAATCCCCCCCCCCCCCCAAGACTTACCAAAGCTGGCCAAAAGTTCCGTGAGGGTCCGGGAGCGGACACGTGGGGAATCACGTGATGTCCGCGTCACGTCATTCCCCTCAGGTTCGCTCCCGGACCCCTCGTTGGGCCCAAAAGGCACTTTTGGCCAGCTTGGGGGGGCCTCCTGACCCCCCCAAGCTGGCCAAAAGTGCCTTTTGGGCCCAACGAGGGTTCCGGGAGCGAACCCGAGGGGAATCACGTGACGTCGGCGCCACGTCAGAGTGACGCGGCGTCACGTGATTCCCCTCGGGTTCGCTCCCGGAACCCTCGTTGGGCCCAAAAGGAACTTTTGGCCAGCTTGGGGGGGCCTCCTGACCTTGCAAAGGAGTACAGGAATGGCGTCCTGACCCCGCTGGACCACCAGGGAGTTTTGGTAAGTCTTGGGGGGGGGGGGGATTAAGGCGGGTGAGGGGTTTAAATTTTTATTTGCACATATGGACATAGACTCAACTTATGGAATTCTCCATATATCCATATTGACCGCAAATGGGACCTCCTTTCGACTTATGGACTTATGAACTTAAACTTTTGGTCTGCACATCCCTAGCAACAATATTCGAGTCCAACTCTAGCATTAAGACTTGTAGTTCAGGTGTTTTATTGCTAAGGCTCGCAGCATTTGTAGACATTGCTTTCCAGCTATTGCTTATTGGTTTGATTATACTCTGTATAACTTTATACCTGCTCATTTCTACCCTGTTTCTGAAGCATAGTAGCAAGACTAGTAAGATTATTACTTGCATGAGTCTACATTCTCCCTTTGCTTTTTGGGGGTTACATTCCACTTCAATGGGTTTCTATCTGCCACCACCCTCCTCTAGTTTAAGCATCTACCAATGTATGATCTGAATTTATCACTTAAGAATCTTTTTCCAGACACCAAAAGATTTATGCCATCATTAGAGTATAACCTTTTATGCCCCAGCCCTCAATGTATCTAAATCCTTCTTTGCTGCAGGTTTTGAGCCATGCATTGAAGTCAGCTATACAACATAACATTTCCTCTCATTTGCCATGAACAGGCAATACCTCTGAATAGCTGTGGTCTTTATCAGTTGTCTAAGATCATCCCTTAAAGTCTGGAATGTTCTCTGTACTATTTTGACTCCATTTATAGTCAGGTCATTGATCCCCAAGTGGATTATAACATTGCGGGCAGAGTCCTATTTTTTTTCTCTGAAAGTGCTAAGATTCAGGTTTGTATTCTTGCTATTTGAAGATCATCATAATCATTCATCTTTTTCTTTCCCTCCAAATGTGCCCCCAAGTTAATTCTTTTGATAATAGCGTCCTCAGTAGAAGGAGCTTTCTGTTTTGGGATGTTTTGGCAGTGCTTTTTCTTTCTGTTTATGTATAGTAGATAATATCTTTCTTCAACTCTGATACCACATTTAGTGGTTTTGTGTACAGTAGTTGTCTCTTTTCAACTCTTTTCATCATTTTGGACTCTCCTGTCATCTTTGACTCCCTAATGAAATATTGCTAACCTATTATACAAGCCTCATTTTTTAATGACAATATAAAAAATGTAATCAAGAAGAAGAGCCTCCTTTCCACATGCTGCATTTGCGGAATTACAATTCTTTATGATGATCTTATTTCCTATGTGATATAATAGCATAGCAATTCATTGCTCACATAATGATATGAAAACAGTAATAATAAACCATATTTTGGGATTTTAGCAATGTTTATTGAATTTAGAGGAAAGAAAAGGAAATTTGGGATACAGTGGATTTTAATATAGTCAGATTTTAAGATTTATTTATATTTCACAGTGAAAATCTAATTTATGGACCTATATATTCAATTAGCACAGTCACATATGCACAACATATGCCATGATAATGAGCTGATTTGCTGTTACTGAAGTATTTACACAGTTTCACTACATTTACCAGGAATGCATTGCCTGATAAATAATTTACTACCACCCTTAGAGATGAAGTTAAGCTTTAGCATGCTGCCAGGTAAACTTGGGGGGTGGGAAGTAGTGTCTTGACTCTTCCCCATCAGAAAGGATTCCTACCTCCATCTAAAGGCAATGACCCCTCTGATGCCCCCACCTTCCAATTATTTTTCTTCCTCCGGAAAATCAATCACCATTTTCAACCAATGACTCTCCTTTCCAATCCTCCCTGGAAGCCAATGAACCTCCTCCTTTCCCTGACATCCCCATAGCCCCAGATCCCTCACTCCCAGAAATCCTTACATCCTGCTAGATAAGCCTTCATCTCCATTTTATGGCACTAATGTTAGATAAAGGGAAGGGTAAACAAGTTGAAAAAGCTTTTAAGCTTGTCTTGCATTATTTTGAAATAGCACCAATTTGTTTTCACAGTTTTAATTTCTTGCAATATGAAGAAAATATTTTTCACAAAAATATAGTCAATTACACAATGCTTTCAACTGAAGGTTTTGTGGGCACACTATTTTTTTCAATCAAATTTTGCCTTTCCAGAAGTTACAGAAAATTAAAGACCATATTCAGATAGGATTTTCCCCATCCTATGCCAATGTAAAATAAATCTTGTTTGCTGTGGTATTTAAAAATTGTACAACTACGTTGACTTGCAGACATTATACACTTTTGTTACCAGATTTTTATCCAAAACTTAAATTTGTCCCAAGGCTTCCATTTTTGAGGAAATGTTGATAGTAGAATGGCAGCAACTGCATATATTTGAAGATAAAGAAATATGGTATAGTACCTGAAGAAAGATTATCCCTTTATATTCCCCCTCACTGGGAATCCTCATGCAGTGCTGACAACAACAAAAATCTAAAGTGTAGAAACACAATGTCAATCCCTATCAGGAGTAACTCCTGCCCTACGGAATTCCTTCTTGGAGGAGTTCTGTCAGAGGATTACTGACATTTCAGTAAACTGCAAACACTTGGCTTTTTATACCAGGCCTTTAATGCCAAACCCTCTCCTGTGAAAACACGCCTTAAAAAACTGAACTAAACTGCCAGTGCTCTGCTTGAGTGCCATGGCAATGCTGCAAATACGTAAGTAGTCCAATGTTAACCTCGTGGTATTAATATTTATTTATCTAAAGGTGGCATTTATAGTGACCTACAGTTTAATAAAAATGATAGGCACGTTTTCAACATCTTTCTGCATATATCGACATTATATATTATATAGCCCTTTCACTTTTGTACCTGGCCTTGGATTCAATTCTTATTTTAAAAGGTGGGTAATAAATCCAACAAATATTAATCATCTTCATCAGGATTTGCATGTGTAATACTCTACAGGAGAGAAAACCATGCTTTAGAAATAAAATATTACATATTAGACAATGGAGGTATATAAGTGTTTTATGTTCATTTATTTTGTTTCATTGTTCATGGTGGTGGGAAGGGTTGTTTTGTTTCATGTTTCTATGGCTTGTTTTTTTATTTTTTGTTTTGTTTTATGTTTTTTAAATAGATACATTAGCAGCCAGTCCCTGGGCCCCCTCCTTTGCCCCAAAAACATTGGGGCTGATGCTGAGCACACTGTTTAACCCATTGTCTGACGAGGGTTAAATAGGCGCTAATCCACTCCCTAATGCAATAGGAGGATTAGCGCCTATTTAATGCGCATCTGACGCAGAGTGAATGAGTTAGCGCTCACCACATGCAAATGCATGTGAATGAGCCTATTACTCATTCACTCCAAATGCAAAAAAATAAATGTGTGTCTCGGATGCACTTTTTTTTTTTTTTTTTTATTATTTCTTTATTGGAATTTCAAAATTACAAATAAGAATTCCATTCTTACCATAGATTATAGCTTATCAACCTTACAAAAATAGGCAATAATACTTAACCTAAACTATTACATAAACTATAACCTTATTTTACCAAGAAATCTGAGAGATTAGAACTTAGGTAATCAAATGGAGCAATTTTTTACCAATCAATTTTTATGAAAACACAACAGAAAGTGGTCGAGTAATTCTATTACCTGTTAACTAACAGAAATTCAAGCTGTTCCTTCTTTGGAAATCAGGAATTTTTCCAAATGCTCCGGTTCAAAGAAAACATAACGCTCATTCTCTAATGTCATAACACATTTACAGGGAAACTTGATCAGGATTTGTGCTCCAAGAGCACGTGCTCTAGTACATAAATTCAGAAATTTTTTTCTACGTATCTGTGTTGATCTAGCTACGTCTGGGTATACCCATATTTTTTCTCCCAAATACAATTTTTCCCTATTTCTCAAAAAATTCCTCAATACGTTATCTCTTTCAACTGGGGTTGCAAATGAAACAAGTAATATACCTCTTTTTTCTATCTGTTCCTCTTGTGAGGTTTCTAAAAACCCCGATAGATCTTCTAAGGGTGACAGAGAAATTCTATCACTCCTAGGAACATCTGTAACCTTTACAGATACCCCTTCCACTTCTTGCCTCTTTGAAGTGTCAGGCAAAAAATATACTTTAATTGTATTTGGAATGCCCGAAGGGGGAAATAGCAACACCTCTCTCATATATCTATTTAATTGATCTTTAGGAGAAATAATTTTACATTTTGGGAAATTTATCATTCTCAAATTGTTATATCTAAGGTTATTTTCCAGTCTTTCTAACCTCTTATCTGTTCTAGAGTCTTCCTGAATTAAGTTTACCTGAACCTCTTTAATCTTAACAATCTGAGAATCCAGCTCTTGAATTTTGACAGAGTTGGCTAACACAGCTGGGTTAACTATAGTAGATTGTTCCTGAAAGCATTTAAAAGCTTTTGTTAAAGAAATTATAGTCTTCTCAAATACAGAAACAGCATTCCAAATTGTATCTAAAGTAACAACTTCTGGCTTCTCCAAAAGAGTAATCTCAGGAATGTTAAACGGAGCATTTTGAAACACCTCCCCCGATTTCCTTTTATCTGTTATATTCCCCCCATCTGGGGTTCCTGGTAATATTATACCAGAACCACTTACTGTCCGGATGTTAATTTCTTTCAGGGCGCTCAAAACTTCCTCGCCCTGAAATTGACCATATCCCGAACCAGCTGTGGCTCCCTCGATCGTATTCCCTTCCTGGGGCACTTTAGGTCTCAGGGGGTCTACAGTCACTGCTGGTCTGATATGGATTGGAGGAGGGGGGGTTACAGGAGCCCCAGGGCTCAGAGATATTTCGTCGAGAGGTACTGGAGATTGCTCCTGTTCCAGTAACTCAGCCGACGCTCCTGGGGTATCAACGACCGCGGAGTAGAACTCCTTAATCTTAGTTTGCACTGGGGAAGGTAAACTTGGGGTCGAGGTTCCTTCCCTCACCTTCCCTTTCCTTTTCGTATGCGGCATTAGGAATTCAGTTCAAATATAAACCAGAAAAGAGCTCTGCTTACCGACATCTTCCTAAGTCAGTTCAATCTCCCAGTGAGAGCCGTATGCGGGGCTTAGAATCTGTTCTTTGTAGACTCGCTAGCGTCGAGAAAAGCCTCCTAGGCAGGAACAAGTCCACACCTCCTCTCACACCGGATACCGCTCTGTCTCTCTCGCTGCACGCCAAGATTTTAAGGGCGAAGTCCCGGCAGCGTCCGGAAGTGACGTCACGACACACCCCCTTCCTTACCGGGGCTTAGAATCTGTTCTTTGTAGACTCGCTAGCGTCGAGAAAAGCCTCCTAGGCAGGAACAAGTCCACACCTCCTCTCACACCGGATACCGCTCTGTCTCTCTCGCTGCACGCCAAGATTTAAGGGCGAAGTCCCGGCAGCGTCCGGAAGTGACGTCACGACACACCCCCCTTCCTTACCGGGGCTTAGAATCTGTTCTTTGTAGACTCGCTAGCGTCGAGAAAAGCCTCCTAGGCAGGAACAAGTCCACACCTCCTCTCACACCGGATACCGCTCTGTCTCTCTCGCTGCACGCCAAGATTTTAAGGGCGAAGTCCCGGCAGCGTCCGGAAGTGACGTCACGACACACCCCCTTCCTTACCGGGGCTTAGAATCTGTTCTTTGTAGACTCGCTAGCGTCGAGAAAAGCCTCCTAGGCAGGAACAAGTCCACACCTCCTCTCACACCGGATACCGCTCTGTCGGATGCACTTTTATTGCTCAGCTATTAACGCCTGTTTGGAGCAGGCGTTAATAGCTGAGCGCACTGAAAAAAAGTACAGAAAAGCAGAAAAAACTGCTTTTCTGGGGCCGGATTTTAAAAGCCTTGCACCTATTTTGCATAGGCTGCCGGCGCACACATAGGCCCGGGACGCACATAAGTCCCGGGGCTTCGTAAAAGGGGTGGAAGGGGGCGTGTCCGGGGCTCAGGGGGCGTGGTGCCGGCCTGGGGGCGTGGTCGAGGCCTTCGGACCAGCCCCCGGGTCGGGTGATGGCCCGCCAGCAGCCCGCTGGCGCGTGCAGATTTACACCTGCTTTTGGCAGGTGTAAATCTGACAACAAAGGTAGGGGGGATTTAGATAGGGCCAGGGGGGGGGTTAGGGAGGGGAAGGTGAGGGGAGGCGGAAGGAAAGTTCCCTCCGAGGCCGCTCCGATTTCGGAGCGGCCTCGGAGGGAACAGGCAGCGCGCGCCGGGCTCGGCGCGTGCAGGTTGCACAAATGTGCACCCCCTTGCGCGCGCCGACCCCGGATTTTATAAGATACGCGCGGCTACGCACATGTCTTATAAAATCCAGCGTACTTTTGTTCGCGCGCACGTATATTTATAAAATCTACCCCCTGTACTTTTTTAAAAGTTAAAAAAAAAAGAAAAAAAACCCCTCCGTCGGCCGCTTTGAAGACTGACACCGATAAACTCGTCATCGGTTTTCATAACCAGCCAGCCTGCAGTTATGAAAACCGACGCCGAGTTTATCGGTGTCCATAACCAGCAGACCACTGGTAACCGCGGGGTCGCATTAGCAAGGAATCGCTAAGGTCCCAGCGCCTCCTTGCTAGCGTGACCCCCTAATTTGCGTATTGCATGGCGCCTCCCTTGCGGGCTCCATGCGTGCGTTAAGAAAGTGGGCGCTGAAAATTCAGTGCCCGCTTTCCGCGAATAATATTGCATTGGACCCTTTGATTCTAAATGTGAATCAAAATCCTTGTCAGGCCTTTTTCCCATTCCCCTACCCACCTAGTTCCCCCTCTCAGTTTACCTGCAATCTTAAGAGTCTTCAGGAGGTCAAAGCAATCCACAAACACTCCTGCCACATTAATGATTTATTCACAATGTTACCGGAGCACGGGCTGAGCAGGGGATTGTAGTTGCCCCATGAAGAGACAAATATAAGCTGGGGGAGGGGGGATCTGGGTGGGTGTGTGTGGACAGGGGGGGGGGATGGGATAAAGGCCCAGTGAAATTTAGCTTTAGTATTTAAAATTGTGATTTTTGCAATGGGGCGGGGGACCCAGGGCTTGCTGATCTGCTGTAATTTTTTTAAAAGTGAAACAAAATTACATTTTGTTCATTTTTCTTTTTGTTTTGTTTTCAAAATGAAACAGGACTTTTTTTTTTTTTTACAATGTCCTGTTTTGTTTCTTACAAATGTCAGTTCCTATTAGATATTTATATTACTAAGGACCTGTTTGTCAAGATATTTTCCATAAGAACATAAGAAAATGCCATACTGGGTCAGACCAAGGGTCCTTCAAGCCCAGCATCCTGTTTCCAACAGTGGCCAATCCAGGCCATAAGAACCTGGCAAGTACCCAAAATCTAAGTCTATTTCATGTTACCATTGCTAATGGCAGTGGCTATTCTCTAAGTGAACTTAATAGCAGGTAATGGACTTCTCCTCCAAGAACTTATCCAATCCTTTTTTAAACACAGCTATACTAACTGCACTAACCACATTCTCTGGCAACAAATTCCAGAGTTTAATTGTGCGTTGAGTAAAAAAGAACTTTTTCTGATTAGTTTTAAATGTGCCCCATGCTAACTTCATAGAGTGCCCCCTACTCTTTCTACTATCCGAAAGAGTAAATAACCGATTCACATCTACCCGTTCTAGATCTCTCATGATTTTAAACACCTCTATCACCCCATCTCAAGAAAGACAGTGGAACCAGAAAAGGTGCAGAAAAGGACAACAAAAATGATAAAGGGGATGGTACATCTCTCCTATGATGAGAGGCTACACAGCTTGGAAAAGAGATGAGGTGAGAGGGGGCCTGCTAGAAGTTTATAAAATTATGAGTGGGGTGAAACGGGTAGATAAAGAAGGGTTATTTACCCTATCAATTTCTAATACAAGGGGACACGCCAAGAAACTAACAACCAGCAGATTCAAAACACATCATAGAAAATACTTTTTCATTCCGTGCACTGTCAAGTTGTGGAATCTGCTGCCAGTGGATATGATCAAGGCAGTTAGCAAGGGGTTTAAAAGAGGACTCAACAAATTCCTGGAGGAAATGTCCATAACACATTATTAGCCAGGCAGACTAAAGAAGGCTATTGCTATTCCTGGGAGTGGGTAACAGGAATTAGATCTACTTGATGGGCCTCCACTGGCTACCCATCCACTTCAGAATAATCTACAAGGCCATTCTCACCATATACAAAAACATCCATCAACTAGCCCCAATTGACCTTCATTTCCCCCTCTGATTACACACTTCAACAAGACCGACAAGAGATGCTTACAAAGGATCACTTCAAGTACCCCCAGCCAAAACTACCAGACACATTACGCTAAGAAATCGGGCCTTCTCCACAGCCGGTCCTACCTTATGGAACTCCATCCCCCCAGATCTTAGAATGGAACCCAGCCTCTCAACCTTCAAGAAAAGACTCAAGACCTGGCTGTTCATGCAGGCTTTTCCTAACTCCAATATTATTTAACTCCTAACAATCAACACACACATCACCATCAATATCACTATTAGCTACCTCTTACAATGTAATTATATGTAATTAGATGGTTTTCCTTTTCCTTTTTCCTTCTCACTCCAAGTTCTATTTTTCCTTGTTACATGTAACTGCTTTTTCTGCACTATTGTTCAAGTTTAAGTTTATTTTGCACTCCTGTTTCATGTGAACCAGCATGATGGGACTATTGTCTTGAATGTTGGTATATAAAAAAACTTAAATAAAATAAATAAATAAATAAATAAATAATGTGGATTGGCCACTGTCGGAGATAGGATGCTGGGCTCGATGGACCTTGTTATGATCCAGCATAGCAATTCTTATGTTCTTATTATGTTCTGTAAATGCAATAATTTCATGTTTTAGAAAAATAACATTTTTATATTATTTATTTATTTTACAACATTTATTACCCAATCTTCCTACATTCAGGGTGGGGTACAAGGTACACACATAATTAAAAACTTCAATAGTGCAATAAGACATTCACAAAATAACATCATAAAAGCACAGTAAAGGACAAAATTACAGCCTACAAAAATATTAGGATGAAATACTTATAAAGAGTAGGCTTTTTGGCATAGGAATTAGACATGTGCATTCGTTGTGATGTGGGGGGACCTGAATCACGAAACGGATTTTCCCCGAGCTTTAGGGAAAATTCGTTTTTCGGGTTAGTGCGGGGGAAGGGGCACATTTATTTAAAAAAAAAAAAAACAACCCAAAAAATCCACACCAACCCTTCACATTTACTTTCTTATAACCCCCCTCCACCATCCTGATCCCTCCTCAAGACTTACTAAAAGTCCCTGGTGGTCCAGCGGGGTCCCGCGAGCGATCTCTCCCTCCATGCCGTCGGGCCTGCTATGACTCAAAATGGCGCCGATAGCCTTGCCCTTACGATGTCACAGGGGCTACCTGTGCCATTGGTCAGCCCCTGTCACATGGTAGTTTCATTTCTTATTAATTTTAATAAGGCTGTGGAACAAAAGTTTAGAGGACTTGAGAAAGAATTCATTTTTGCAACTATGTGAATAATATTGGATTTGATTATCACATCAAAGTCCTCCCATGTTGCTCCATCTTCCCATATTGCTCCATCCAAAACCAAATCAATGACTGTGTTGTCTGAGGAAATTTGAAGTGTGTTTCTGATATCAACGTTTTTTGACCAAAATATTCAGCAAAAGTGTTTGCTCTGTTCTCTCCTGGAGTGATTCTTGGACCTTGCGTTCCAGAATGAAATAAAGCTACAATATTGAAATAAATGACCAAAATATGGCAAAGTAATAGCTTGAGTTGCATTCGTACATTTAATAAATTTGCAAAATACAGTTGTAAAAAGGAAGAATGATAGGGTACATCAAAATGGGAATCTGTATCTACTGATTTTATGGAAGATGCATTATTTGGAAGATGAACAATTTATCTGAAAATTCAATATCTGATGGCAGTGCAATCCAAAATTGAGAATTATAGTGAATGTGTCTGTTTTTGCTTTGTACAGTGTTTTGTTTTTTAAGTCTTAGAATAGCACAACACGTCATAGAAACAACAGTTCTTTGTGTTTTATTATTTAATTTGCATTCAAAATGTTTAAATCAAGTACTATTGGAAAGGAAAAAAAGGTATATAAAATTGATGATAAAAAAGAAATGAAAAACAGTATATCATATAGTAATTCATGCATACTTGATTTTAATATAGAAGGAAATCAATAGGAAAAACCTAGAAGCAAGACATAAATGCTAGGCAAAAGGCAAAAAATAAATCTGGGACAATGTCCCCAAATACAAAAGAACCAAGCAACATCTTTTAACCATCATTTGTACTAGATCTTCCTAATGATCTAGTGTACAGGCTGGGGTTTTTTAATATTCTAAAAGTTTAGCTGTAGCAGGGCTCAAAAATGAATCCTTATCATTAGCCAATATTGGTATACATTTGCAAGGAAATCAGAAAAGGAAAGTTGCACCCATGATCAAAGACGTCAGGTGCATAGAAATTTATTTCTATGTTCCTGCATAGAGCGACCTACACAGGTCTGGAATTGTCCACACTTTATGGCCCATAAATAGTACTTGATGATGTGGAAAAAAAAAACAGGTGTAGGATAATATAGGGGGAAACAAAAGAAACCAACAAGGTATGGCTTTTGGATTCTTCCTATAGATTTTTCAAGGATACCAGTTAAATCCAGGCTATCAGCTGATACATCCACTCTGCCACCTTCAACTCCAACCACCCGTTGCTCCTGGGATTTCTTTGAAGATGGAAGTTAATAGGCCAATAGTCGATAGGCCATTTAGTGGACAAGTTATCTAGTTTAAGTTAGCCAGATAACTTGTCCCATATATTCAGCAGAATATACCTGCTTAAAGTTAGCTGGCCACTTGTAGCCATATAACTAAAAACCTAACCGGCTACATTTGAATATAGCTGGGTAGGTCTGACCTTGTGTGACTGGATAATGTGTTACTTAACTGGATATCTTTAAAATATATCAGGCTAAGTGATGCTGTCATAAACAGTGCAAACAAAAGAAATAAAAGGGCCAGCAGGCAAATCCCCTCCCTCCCCTCAAAAACGTAATACAAATGCCCTGTTGGACTGTGCTATGCTCACTCCCCCAAACCTGTTTTAAACTTTGAGAAGTGCCCAGCATTGTACACTGGGCCCCCCTGTTCTGATTTTTGCTAAATATGAATATTGGCCTGCCTCAACCTGCATCCTGGCATGTATGTCCACAGCTAACATTGCTAAGGACACAACAGCATTCCAGATGCTCTTCAGAGTGCTAATAGAAAGTTTTATAATGGGGTTCTAAACATCAGCATCAAAATGGCTATATTTATATTTATCTGGGGAAGTAGTGAAACTGTCCCTTGGCTTTTGCCTGGGTATCCTCACAGCTACCACACTCACCTCAGGAGGTCAAAAGCTATCTCCTCTGGGTATGTGAAATGTGAACTCTTTTTTTCTGGTCTCTTTCTTCCTTGTGAGAGTCAACAAATGGGTATTCCCAGATGGCATAAGTTACACTTTACCCAAAGCCATCAGCATTACAGCCTGCACTTGGAATGCTACCTCACGAGCTGGAAGCTCAGGCAAAGTCTGCCCATCATGGCTCAATGAGATGTTGACTTCCATCTGATCAACTGCTCCGATACTGGTGGTAACAGAATGATCTGTGCTCCACAATCAAAGTTTGTTCGAGTTGTCATTTAGGGGAGTCTGAGAGTTTCTCTTGATGGATGTGTTGTGCTTCCCGATTGAGGCAAAGTAAAGCTAACAAAAGGACAAATAATGCAAACTGCTGAGCTTGCACATGTATGACTTCCCTCAAGCTGCCATTTTTGATCTCTTTAACAACTATTCTCACTAGGGATGTGAAGCCCCAAAATGTTGTTTTGGTTTCTTTTTCATTGTAGTAGGATTTTTATTTATTTTTCAATTCTTTTTAATGTTTATTTCAATGTGGTGCCTTTGCTGAACCAAAATAAATATAATCCTTTCCCAAAAAACAAAACCAATTAGGCCACCGACAATGCCACACATTGCCTCCTGGGGCCTCCTCAGGGTCCTATAATGTCCCCCTCCCTACGTACTACAATACATTTGGGTCTGGACTGAGCCAAGTCAAGCTCTGTCTTCCTTTAGGCCCTTATAACTCTGTCCCATGGCTCTGCAAATGAGCCAGAGCCAAGAACCTCCCCAGCCCCACTTCCCCTTTCATGGAGGTTTTCCAGCAAGAAAGTGGCAAGAGCAATGCCCAATCTCTCCTGCCCCATGCCATCTCTTTAAAAATGGCACTGGCTGACTGAGACCAGTGTCAAGTGTGACGTCAAAATGCTGCTGTTCTCAGGGCTGGCCCATGCCATTGTCTTGTACAACTGTACAAACGTATGGCCATACAAGAAAATAGTGTGGCGTAGCCCTGAGAGTGGCACCATTTCGACCTCATACTTGGTGCTGTTCTCAGGGCTGGCCAGCACCATTTTTAAAGGGACTCGTGGAGCAGGAGAGACTGTGGATAACTCCTGCCCCATCTTCCTTGAAGACCAACAAGAAAGAAGTAAGTGGGAGCTGGGGAGGTCCCCGGCCCCGGCTGACTTGTGGGGAGAGGAGGAGGAGTCATAGGAGCCCGAGGATATCCCAGCTGGGTAGGACCAGGTCCTGGCATATGGTGGTGGGTGAGGAGAGAGAGAGAGAGGGGCCCAAGCATGCTCCAGGAAGCGGCTGTGGGAGTCTGGGAACCTGGGGAGGTTACTCTTTTAAAAAGATTAACCACAAATATCTGAAGATTTTTTTTTTTTTTTTATTATTTTTGGACAAGGCAATTTTTTTGTTAATTCCATTCTGAATGAATCAAAAATGGACTCTTTTCGTTTCAGGTGTACCATTCTTACAACTGAGAGAAGAAGTTAAATGAAGGCATGGTTTTTATGGAGATTTTCTTTGCTCATTTTCTTTCATATAGGACCAGATACACAAAAACCTTTCTTCTCTTCTGTGCCTATGGGCAAAAAAGGAAAAAGAAGACCATGATAAATCAGACCCGTAGTTGCTATGCTTGCCATCTAGTTACATATTTCTTCCATTAAGGAAGAACACCAGTTTAATAAGAACATTCAGCACTGTCATTAACCAAGTGACAGCTTTGAAGCTTGCAAGCATTGATGAAACATTATATTTTAATCTATGTTGGAGTTACTGTACTGTTCAATATCACCAGTACATTATTGAATATGACAAGACTGACATGTTTTATTGCCTGTGGCACATAATAAAATATCTCCTGTGATGCATTCTAGTCACCATTACCTGATTATGTACCCTTTTACACTGGCACATATTAGTGCAGAAAATCATCTAAGTAGTATAGAAAGCAATTAATAAACTGCCGTAGTGTAAAACAAGTTAACCAAGTGTGGTGAGCCAACCTCCCTCATTTGCCCCCTCCCTCTTTCCACACACAGAGATAAATCGCAAACCCCAGCGGAGAAACTGGCAGAGTCCTCCTAGGACATGGAGATATAACACACAGAATCCCAGCAACAGGTGTGGACAAAAAAGGGTGACAGGACTCATTGCACCAGAGGAGTTTGGGGAGCCATAGAAATTAAAGGGTGGACCTGTAAAGAAAGGCCGGCACCTGAATTATTGCACAGCAAACCCTTGACCAGAGCCGGAACCAAGGGAGCAATGAGGATGGAGTTCCTGAGGATGGGTAGGGATTCCAACCTCAAGGTGGATATAGGTGAGGAGATCAATTATTTGGATACAGAATCCTGGGAAGGAGCTTTTCTCCAGGGAGAAGAGACTGAACTGCAGTAGCAACCTAAAGAAGTGGAGATAGAAATTCCAGTGGAGCCAGAGCTGGAGGATATGGAGGCAAATTAAGGCCAGTACAAAAACTGAACTATGTTGTGCTTATCTTTTGATTGTTTAGGCAGTTGGAAAAGTTGCCCTGCTACAGCTTTAGAACTCAGTGGGGCCGATTTTAAATTTTGCACGTGCAGGGTACATTTGTGCGCTCTACCCAGCGCGCACAGATGTACACCCGATTTTATAACATGCGTGCGCTGCTGTGCGCATGTTATAAAAACCAGGGTCAGCATGCGAAAGGGGGTGCACACTTGTGCACCTTGCGCACGCCGAGCCCTAGGGAAGGCCCGATGGCTTTCCCCATTCCCTCCAAGACCACTCCGAAATTGGAGCAGCCTCGGAGGGAACTTTTTTTGATCCCCCCCACCTTTCCCTCCCTTCCCCTATCTAACCTACCCCCCAGACCTACCTAAATCCCCCCCTACCTTGTTTCGTAGAGTTACGCCTGTCTCTGGCAGGCGTAACTTGCGTGCACCGGCATGCTGCCGGCACGCCAGGCCCCGACACAGGCCGCTGTGTTGGGGCACTCGGCCACACCCCCGGACCGCCCCCGGACCATCGCCATGCGGCCCTGCCCCCGGACCACCCATTTTTCGAAGCCCTGGGACATATGCACGGCCCGGGGCTTGCGCACGCAGGGGTAGGTTTTCGGGGGTTACGCGTGTACCCCTTTGAAAATCTACCCCAGTATGTTTAGAGCTACCTTTTGACTGTTTTGATAGAACAGTGGCCCTGAGATCACCATGTAAACAGAACAATTTGAGGTACTGTCTTCCAACCACTTGCTTTGGCGGTTCAGAAGTACTTTGGCACAGCCAGGGAATAAGTGGCTTATACAGAGTTTTGAATATAATTGAAACTGTCCTGTATTTATTTAGCAGCTAAGACGCAGCCAATTAAGGCTACACAATCCCTGCTCATCAGGACTGCCTAGGAGAGAATGCTAAGTGATGAACATGCTGTGGATTGCCCTGCAGAGGAGAGCAGGAGCTGAAGTCCCCACTGTGTTCCTGATGTCAGAGGCCTTCTTGGAAGGCTCCATGACACCAAGATATACCAAATTATTGCTTTACATATTTGATTGTTGTTCAGCTATAGTCCAGTTCTTTGATTGTCATTCAACTATAGTCCAGTTCTTGATCTCATTTACTGAATTTTTTTCTTATTGGGAACAGGAATATTATAATGCCAGTGCAGTAGACATCATCCAAAATAGGGGAAATTAGTCTCATATTAATGACATCATTTTGGCTAGACACTAGGAAAATGAGTGTAGAAAAGTAAACAATAGTCCTAATGTACTAAGTATTTTTCCCATACATTAGTATGTCTATTCTTATTTTATCAACAATAATGCATCAGTTCATTGCACTATGAGGTTTAGTTACTCAACTTTAAATTTGAAAAAGTATTCTCCTTTATTATTCACCATTGGCCTGTAATGGCAGATAATGTGCATGCATGGCCAGTAGCAGAAAAGGAAATCCAGTGCAGCAGATCTCCTAGTCCAGGGTTGGCCAACCTGTGGCTCTTTTATGTGCAAAATGTGGCTCTTGCCCTCCTGTCTACATGGGAGCTGAGCACCACTGCAGAGTATATAGGGGGGGGGGGGTGGGCTGGAACAGGAAGCACACATAATTGAATAAAGCAGAGAAAAGTCATTCTACTCCAGTCCCTCTCCTCCTGCTGACATCACAGTGCTTCTGGTTGTTGCAGAGACAGATGAGAGGCGCTGTAGTGGTGGAATGGGGGGGGGGGGGGGGGGGGGGGGGGGGGGGGTGGGGTCTATTCTCTGCTTATCCTCTCCTGCCCCTCTTCTGCAATCAGCAACAGTGGAGGACAGGAGGGGAAGGAAGGGAGTGAGGCCGAAGCCATCGGGACAGCAAAGAAACAGCAACCTGCTCCAGCTCTCATCATCATCAGGCCCAGCAGCTCACTATGCTCCTATAACTCGAGATTCATCAGAGAGCAAAGGAGATGAGGAAAAGCTCCAATCAGGCCAGAATAATGTATGGCAAGGGAAAGAAGGGTGAATGCAGTTAATGAATACTTTGTGGAGCAGTGCAAGAAATGAATGTGAGGGGAGGGCAGGGATTGAATGCTTAAAGGAGAAGCGATGCAAAAGGGAGTGAATGCTTCAGAGGGCAATGATGTGGCAAAGGCTAAATATTGCGAGAGTTGGGGTGGGGGGAACAGCACAAGGAGGAGCTTTGCTATGGGGAAGATGGGTGAAAGGATTGAATATTGATTCCCTCCCCATTTCTCAGAAGTCAGCAATGCAAATTAGACAGTGTGGCACCTTATTCCTTCCCAAGGTCCATGCTGTTACCTGTTCTGCAACAGGTGTGAGGGGACTAGGATTTGAGTGCAGGAAGTGGAAAGAGGGAGAGAGGGCTAGCATATGAAAGCTATGTGGGGGAGTGGAACGGTCATGAGAGAGCCAGTGATGGAGGGTACAAAGGGTTCAAAAGAATGGGGAAAGGCAGTAGAGGGATGTGAAAAAGCCAGTGGAATGATTTGTATTCAAGAAAGTCAATGACGGCCATTGGGGGAGGATGAAAAAATAGTAATAGTGTTAGGATGGGGCAGAGGTGGTGATGAGGGTGTGAGTTTGAAAGAGCAAGGGGAGGGGTGAAAGGTAAGGGATGATGAGGATGGGTGATAGTCATAAGTTGTGAAAATGGAAAGAAGGGCGGGAACGAGCTAAAGGGGATGAAAGGGGACAGGGAGGGTGACAGGGCAAGAGGAAGAAAGAAAGTTAGAGGGGTGATGGGAGTGGATAAATTACACCTAAAGATGGTGATTGCATGGGGAAGGATTGGAGAGAGAGAGACACACACACACATGAGGGTGGAGAGGGGCAGAGTATGAGAGGGGGTAAATGCTTCTGGCATGAGTATTGGAGAGGTGATGTGTATGTGAGAGCCAGATGTGATAATAGTGGAATGTGTATGCGAGATTGCCAGAGAAGACACTGGAGGGGGGTGGTCAAAGGTGTGTAAGAGAGAGTAAGATGGGATGGGAGCAGAGTAGAGGAAATGGGAGGGCAGAGGTTGAGGAGAAGGAGAGCAGAGTATCAGAAGTGGTGAGAGGGGAGGGTTAATTTTGGAGTCCCTGTCATTGTCCTTATGGGGCTTGGTGAATTTTATGCTGGTCTTCCGAGAGAGCAATTGATAGGGAGAGGGTAAAGGATTGAGAGAGACTGATAGGAAGAAGACAGACAGACATTGGGTAGAGCATAAGCAAGAGAAAGAGGGAGCTGCTCTTCATAGACTGGTAGGGACAGGGTGGGAGGACAGATAGACTGGTGCAGATGCTGGAGGAATTGAGAGGGAGATTGGTAGGAGGATTGAGAGTTTGGGGAGAGGATGAAATTGAGAGAGAGAGACTGAATAAAGGCCTCCTCAAAATCCCTCACGCAAAAACCACGCATCTATTAACAACCCGTGAGAGAGCTATATCTATCGCCAGCCCCTCTCTATGGAACTCTTTACCTTGCAATCTAAGAATTCAATCCGACACCAAAACTTTCAAAAAAGACTTAAAAACCTGGCTATTTACCAGAGCCTACTCAGACGCACTCAATCATCAACACCAACAGACTCCCAACCAATACAACACCAAGAAAACAAAACTACCACCCGGGCCACCCATGGCATCTCAACACAACCATGAAACTCACTATACGTTGCTCAAGATCTTTTCCAATATATAATAACTATCACCCTTCCTGTTAATTCCACCAGTGTTACCTAACTTGTTCATCTATTATACTCTCTGTAAAACCCTAATGTTACTTTGTCCTCATATATTATTACTGTAAACCGTTATGGCAAAACCGAAAGACGGTATACAAAACATGTTAAATAAATAAATAAATTAAATAAATAAATAAAATGTTTGTTAGTCGGATAAGAACTGAATATTGAGCCCATTATGCTTTGGAGTTATGTGGCAGCCAGTGGCACAGGAACTATTTTGCAAGTAGAAGGAAGAATGGATTCAATATATCTTAGAAGTTGATGCCCCACATTTGGTGAAGAAGCTGAAAAGAGGCTGGATATTTTAGCAAAACAATAATCCAAAACATTCCTCAAAATCAACTATGAGGTACATACAGGAAAGAAAGGTGAAGGCTTTGGAATGGCCTTCACAGTCCCCAGACTTGAATATTATTGACAATCTGTAGGGAGATCTAAAACATATTGGGGCAGATTTTCAAAGACCTATGCGCGTAGGGCCTATTTTCAAAAGGCCCAGTGGCACATGTAAAACCCCGGAACGCGAGTATGTCCCGGGGCTTTTCTGAATGGGAGGGCAGGGGGTGGGGCGGGGGCAGAAGGCCTGGGGGCATGGCAGGGCGGTCCAGGGGCATGGCTGGGCAGTCTGGGAGGTGTGTCCAAGGACTCCGGCACAGCAGCCGGGGGATCGCGCGCCGGAACAGTACTTGGTTGGCGTGCTCAATTTACGCCTGCCTCTGGCAGGCGTAACTTCTAAAACAAAGGTACGGGGTTTTTTTCTTCAGGCTGGGGGGGCGGGACAGATAGGGGAAGGGAGGGGAAGGAAAGTTCCCTCCGAGGCTGCTCTGATTTCGGAGGGGCCTCGGAGGGAACGGGGAAAGCCAGCTGGTCTCCCCGAGGGCTCGGCGCACACAAGGTGCGTGCCGGGTGGTGCTCACAAATGTACCCCGCGCGCGTACCTTTTAAAATCTGTCCCATTGTGCATGCAAGGAGACCTAAGACTGTGCCTGCTGCAGAAGAGTTCTGCAGGGAAGAATGAGAAAAAAATTCTTCCAAAACCAAGAACAGAAAGATTCTTAGCTGTCTATAGGAAGTGTTTTTAAGCTGTTATTTCTGCCAAAGGAGGTGTTAGAAAGTATTCACTAAAAGAGTGCATACATTTTTGCACGTATCATATTCACTGTTTACTTATTTCGAATCTGTAGAAAACTGCCAATAGTAGTTATGCATTCAAATTTGCAGAAAGATATCATGTTTTACTTTGTACCCTGTAAAGGTTGTGCCATCTTCTGTTTACTTAGAGTTTCAGCAAAACACAGTTTGACCAGGGGGTGCCTAAATCTTTGCTCCCAACTGTATTTCTGCATATCTAAAAAAAAAGTGACATGGCAATCATTCTGCTTTATTGCTATTATGAATAATTAAGACTCAGCAATCATAACAATCTGCTTGACTGACACAAATTTAATGTAAATATTTACATAGGGTTTGCCATGTTTATTTCAAAATAGCATCTTGTGTGCAGTTTTTCATCTGTACATTGCCCATTTGCTTCTAGCCCAAGTTAATACTTTGAAGTAATTACTTTTTGATAATAGTTTGACAGCATGTAAAAAGTAAAGTGATTTTTCTAGCTTAATCCTTAATGCACACTTCATCATCTTATCTATGTCACAGTCAAAATTGCCTCCAGTTGCTACCTCAGCATTTTTATTAGGCGTTCAAGGATTAGGGATGAAGAATAGTCAACACTTTTAGCAACAGAGGTTGTTCCACCAGAAGAAAACTGTAGTGCATTGCTAATATGATAGCATAGGCAAAGACAGTTGTTACCTTGCTGTACTACCCATTTGGACATGTAGTGAACTTATGTTCATAGTTGCTAAAATATATAGGCTAAATTTACTCTAAAATGAATGTTATAAAAGTCTAGCTTGTTTAAAAGGTGCATCTCTAATTTCAGTTCAGAAGGAGAAGCATTGCTAGAGCCTCGTTTAAATTAATCCATGAAGCATCTGTGTTTGCTGAAGCTAAGCAAATCAGGTTAATGCTCGCAGCGTTCTTTGATTAATGGGGCAGCCTTACCGACTGATGGCTGGTGTTCTCTTTTCATTTGCACGTTGTACATCCCTACCCAGATTCTTTGACTGGAAGCAAAAATGAGCTAACTAAACTATAGCAAAATGGGTCCCACTTTATCTGCTATACAAAGCAAAATGATTACTCTCTGGACAGATTACAAAAGTGAATGGGGGCAACATGATTTCACTGTGTGTATGCCATGCACTCTGAAACTGAAAAGGTTCACTTTTTCAAAGAGTGGCTGAGTCTCAAAGAGCACTGAAATAGTCCCTCTGTAGAAATGCCACACTATGCTATGCTGACATTCTTTGAACATCTCTGTGTTCTTTGGCTAGTTCCACACCAGAAGCATGGAACATCAATACAAGTTCCATGCCAATATAAAATATCAAACATTAGTTACACTATGGCAGCTTTACAGTTATGTGAGGAATTGTGCTATTTTTGCTGCCATAAATACTAAGTTTTATCATATATCCTGTGACAACTACTCAATGTTATGCAAATGATACCCAGTGCTAGTACAAGTTGCATAGCCAAACAGATTATTTGTTCACTTACATTTTTCATTCTGAAATAATTTCTATTTTTATGAATCTAGTAGAATTAATTGTGAGCTCTGATATCACTGGTGAGAAAATATGATTCTGTTTTCACTTTAAAAAAAACAAAAACAAACATGATTGATAGCCTCTGAAAACAGCTAATGCTAGGTAAGTGACTTGGATGTCCTTCCAGTTCTATTAATAGTTACTCCCATGGTCACTGAAGTAGACTATATCACAGCCAAGACAATTATACTAATTATTAGCTATAAAAAAATCATAATTGACTTGTAAGAACACAACTGTAATATGCTACATGATGTAAACCCTTTGCAGGGAGAAGGTATAGAAACTGTACATGCTGTAGTTAATGCATAGTAACCCCAATACAGAGAAAATAATATAATCTAATGCTTCCATTTTGCATTTATTGTAGTAGAATGAGGGAAGAAACTAAATTGGAACTTGACTTTGACAGATAACCGGAAGCTGAGGCCAGCCTCTAACCACCTCCCTCCCTGGTGTCTTCTTAGGGGTGTTTGTTGGGGGTGGAACTGTAAGAAAAGGCAGCTTAACATTCTGGATTCCTGCACAGTTCAAACCACCTTCCGGGACCGTCCCCATTATGGACTGGCAGGCTGCTATGCTGGTGCTCAGGAGGAGGAAAGGATCTGCTGGGAGGAATAAAGGGGAGAGGAGAGTTTTGCTCTTCTGCAGTGGCTAGCAAAGGTCTGCATCGTGGTGTGGCTTTTCTTTCCCCATCATACTTACCTTTGGTGCTTTAGAATAGGGATGGCTTCACAGAGCACATTTAGAGTGCTGCTATTTGGGGGTAGGACTCTCAGCAGGATATGGATTTTGTGGGACGTGAGGCTCATTGGAGTGATTCCAGCTTCTGAGGCAAGAGTGGATGGTTCAACAGAGGTGACGCCTGGAGATGCTGCTGTGCACCTTGTCAGTGAAAGAAGGTGGTCTACCAGGTTCATTTACAGTGGAAGGGCACAGCTCTATCTCATTGTAGGTTACTTTGGTGGCCAGTCCTTCTTTCTGACAGTTAATGCCTGCGAGATGGGTTGCTTGTATTGCTGTGATACCTAAAGAATGCAGGGGCAGTCTGGAGTTGCAATAGGAGAAGGCTCCTGTTTCCATGTTCAGTTCAGACAGGCCAGCATGGATGTGGGGCTGCTCTACTCTGGGAGCACATACACCCATTAAGCACCCATGCTGCAGTGGCTCAATTATCTCATGGATAAAGAACATAAGAACATGCCATACTGGGTCAGACCAAGGGTCCATCAAGCCCAGCATCCTGTTTCCAACAGTGGCCAATCCAGGCCATAAGAACCTAGCAAGTACCCAAAAACTATTTCATGTTACCGTTGCTAGTAATAGCAGTGAATATTTTCTAAGTCAACTTAATTAATAGCAGGTAATGGACTTCTCCTCCAAGAACTTATCCAATCCTTTTTTAAACACAGCTACACTAACTGCACTAACCACATCCTCTGGCAACAAATTCCAGAGTCTAATTGTGCTTTGAATAAAGAAGAACTTTCTCCGATTAGTTTTAAATGTGCCACATGCCAACTTCATGGAGTGCCCCTTATTCTTTCTATTATCTGAAAGACTAAATAACCAATTCACATCCACCCGTTCTAGACCTCTCATGATTTTTAACACCTCTATCATATCCCCCCTCGTCTCTTCTCCAAGCTGAAATGTCTTAACCTCTTTAGTCTTTCCTCTTAGGGGAGATGTTCCATTCCCTTATCATTTTGGTAGCCCTTCTCTGTACCTTCTCCATCGCAATTATATCTTTTTTGAGATGTGATGACCAGAATTGTACACATTATTCAAGGTGGGGTCTCACCATGGAGTGATACAGAGGCATTATGACATTTTCCGTTGTATTCACCATTCCCTTCCTAATAATTCCCAACATTCTGTTTGCTTTTTTGACTGCCGCAGCAGTCAAAAAAGCTCTAATCACCTCAGTAGAGCTCAGGTACCTGCACATGCAGTTTCTGAAAGGGAATGAAGAATGAGTACCCTGATGTATTCCAGGCAGGATGGAGTTTAACTTTACAGGGGTCTGAGGTGTATGTTCAAGATCCTAATTGGGGTGCCTGTTTTTTGGGTGAAGGCAGGAATATCTCATAGCAGAGTGGGGGTATCAGGGTTTGTGTGCTTCAGGAGGTGGCAGTGGATGGGGTTTTGGAAAGTATTGTAGGACTGGGCAGCATCAGGTCACATACTGATTATGTGGTGAAAGCTGTGCGGTCATAGGTGATTGTATCTTCCAGTCCTAATATTTCTTTTGGGTAGTCTGCATGCTTTGAGGTCAAAATTATCATGGACTCAACAGCACCTTAACTTCCTCATTATTTGCAATCAACCATTTCAGTATGTATATGTGAAGAGCAACTGACACCAGATTATGTCTATTGCAGTTGTCAGGTTAGGAATTATCAATCATTTCATCAGGGTTGGACAATGTTTGTCCCAGTCTGTAGGGAGTGTTCAGTGAAGTTGGGTTCTGGTGCCTGAGAAATGGACCAATACTTTCCCCAAACCCCATGTCTTAGCAGTAAGAGTCAATGAATAAAGAGGGTTTTGTTCTTTGTCAGTGCTTTATAAAGGCCTTGCCCAGTTGGAGTGTCAAATATCCAGTGGTTACTGAGAATTTGGGTGTCAATATTCCTACCTTTCAAAGACTTCTCTATATCCCACCTATGAACAAAATTAATGGCATAGGATGAGGAAGGTTTCATACACCTTCTGTAACATGCCTCCTCGGCCTTGTACACAGAATGCTATGTATTGTAATCATGAACCAACCTCCTTCCTATCCTTGATGTTTTTTAATTTTTTTTGTTAAAAAAAATGTTTTGTGAACAAGTTCTGTGTATTGTGCACTTTAAAAATCGGCTAACAGTTTAATCTTCACTTGAAATTTTAGACGTTAAACGCTATTAGCATCTGTTTATCATATGTCACTTCTATTCCTCTATATGTGAATATTATTTTACAACAAGTTCCCGATCAACTTAGCTTGTTAATTCCTCCCGACATGGCCATGTTTTGACAAAACAAATTTTCTTCATCAGGGGAGTCTCTATTCCTTCTCTTCACCGTCGGGTCATCTTATGGCCATGTCGGGAGGAATTAACAAGCTAAGTTGATCAGGAACTTGTTGTAAAATAATATTCACATATAAAGGCATAGAAGTGGCATATGATAAACAGATGCTGATCGCGTTTAACATCTAAAATTTCAAGTGAAGATTGAGCTGTTAGCCGATTTTTAAAGCGCACAATATACTCATTCAGAAGGGCAAATGGCAGGGATGTCGCTTGTCACCATTGCTTTTTGACTTGGCCATAGAGATCCTAGCAATTCCTCTGAGGGTCAACAGGGGAATTTTAGGTATTCCAGTGGGGGATAAAATGCATCTCATTTCCTTATATGCAGATGATGTCTTATTGTTCCTTACCAACCCAGTGAGATCTGGACCTCGGTTGTTAACTGAACTTGTGGCCTTTAGTCAAGAGGCAGGATAAAAGTTAATTATCATAAGTCTGAGATCTTCCTCATTGGAATCAGCAGGGTCTAAGATGTTCCTCTCTGTTTTGCTCCCTTCAAAAGGACACAGTCCCACCTTAAATATTTGGGAATCATAATACCTTGAAACATCACTGAATTATATCGACTCAATTATGTGCCCATTTTCACCAAAATACAACAAGACTTGCAGGACTGGGACCCTCTTTATCTTTCCTGGGTGGGATGTATCAATGTGGTCAAAATGAACAGCTTACCCTGACTGCTTTATTTATGTATTCCAACACATACCCTACTTCCTTCCCCAAAGTTCATTTTCCACAGTGAACAGCATGCTTATAGCTTTTTTATGGAGGGGCAAACTGATGAGAATTAATCTCCGTACCCTATGCAGGCCAAAAGTGTGTGTGTGGGGGGGGGGCATGGCCTTTCCAGACATACAAGCATATTTTTGGGCTGCCCGCTTAAAGGGGATTTTCTCTTGGTTATACTGGGATCAGAGTGTATCCTGGCTACCCATAGAGAGATCTTTAGCCGGGGAAATTACCCTCAAGTCCCTTATCACTTCGACTTCACAAAGCAGGTGATTGTGTTGACTCTGCCCCTCTATTGCATGCACTGTTAAGGTTTGGCAAGTGGCATGTAGGGGGCTGGGCATTAGAGTACAGGAGGCAGCGACCTTCTCCCCTTTGTGGAAGAACCCAGCTCTAACCATTCATACTTATAGTATGGTGGCAAAATAGTGGTGGAGGTGGACCTGTGGTACATAAATGACTTATATGAAGGGGATCTATTATGATCCTTTGAGGATATTCAGGATGAGTTTGATGTGCCTGATCACTCCCGGGTATGCTATGAATACCTGTTTGCAGCCATACACCAGAAACAATGAGAAAGGTAGCTATGGTCAAGGCCCTCGCCAGTCAAAACAGCTTTTGCTCCTGGTTAGAAGAAAAGCTTGCACTGTGCTTTACAAAGAGATTATGCAAACATATCTGAACTGCACTCCTACCTTAAGAGCGGAACTGAGCTGGGCCACTGATTTGGAAGTTCAGTTTGATTCTAAAAAATGGAGACTTATATGGTGCCAGGTGCATCGTTCGTCTTTGTGTACTAAACATGCAGATTTGTTAATCTGGTTGCTAATGCGAACTTACCGATACCCCTTGTTCTATTGTAAATTTGATAGCACAGCATCTCCTCTTTGTTGGCAGGGCTGTGGGCAGGAAGGGTCATATCTACATGTCTGGTGGACCTGCCCCTGTGTCTCAGCTTTCTGGCAAAGAATCAGATGTCTAACTGAACAAATAGTGGGTGCCTAAGTGGTCTTCACACCAGTCCTATGCTTGTTGGGCTACTGGGAAGATCAACGTCTTGGCAGATTTCAGAAACAATTAGTGCAACAGCTGCTACTTGCTGCTCGCCTTTCAATTGCACTGAAATGGAAATCTGTACCTACCTTGGGCTTTGGAAAACTCAATTACATGAGGTGGCGCTGTTAGAAAAATTAGCATGTATGCTAAAGGACAAGGAACTGTTATATGGAGCTAAGAGAAACAGATAAGTATGAGAAAAAAAATGTGAAGCTTGCTGGGCAGACTGGATGGGCCGTTTGGTCTTCTTCTGCCGTCATTTCTATGTTTCTATGTTTCTATATGGGAACCTTATTGGACATTTTATTGCTCTGAATAACTCGTTACTTTAATGGGAAGTTACCACCTCTTTATTAATGTATAGGGAAGATTTTTTTTTTCATCTTTGTATAACGGTCCTGTCTGTTTCCACCAATGTCCATTGTTAACTAAACAAATAAATAAAAAGTTACAAAAAACCCCCATATTTGAACCTTCTCTATCCCTTTATTTATATCTAGAATGATGGGAAACAACTAGATATCATCAGTAAAAATCTTAAAAGAGATATTGTAACTCTCCAAAAGCAAAGATAACAGCTGCAAATAACATTAAATAAAATGGGTGATTGGGGAACTCCAGCCTGCAATGTATACCACCAACTTTATTTGTTCATCTGCACTCTTTCTAATACCTGGCCTCTAATGCCAATAGCTGCTATTCTTTTAAACATAATATGACTAATTGTATCAAATGCTGATGAACTATCAAGATATATAACTAGTAGGGATGTGAATCGTTTTTTGACGATTTAAAATATCATCTGATATATTTTAAATCGTCAAAAATCGTTAGGGCCACGATACAATACCAATTCCCCCGATTTATCGTCAAAAAATCGTAAATCGGGGGAAGGGGGAGGGCAGGCGCCATTTTGCGCAAAATGGCGCCGGCCGTATGGCAACACAATTCGACTGCAGGAGGTCGTTCCGGACCCCCGCTGGAATTTTGGCAAGTCTTGTGGGGGTCAGGAGGCCCCCCCAAGCTGGCCAAAAGTCCCAGGGGGCCCAGCGGGGGTCCAGGAGTGATCTCCTACGCTCCTGACGTCGGGGGACAAAAAAACAAAATGGCGCCGGCGCTACCTTTGACCTGTTGACAGGTCAAAGGTAGCGCCGGCGCCATTTCTACAACGCACGGAGGTACGAGAGTAAAAGATCACACCGGGACCCTTCCTCTGGACCCCAGGTAATTTAAGGCATTTTTGGGGGGTTCTGGAGGGTGGGGGATTTATTTTAAAGGGTCGGGGCGGTTTTAGGGTTGTTTTAGTGTGCCGGTTTTCCCGCCCTCCCCCTTCCCCTCCCCTTCCCCCGATTTACGATTTTTTGACGATAAATCGGGGGAATTGTTATTGTATCGCGGCTCTAACAATTTTTGACTATTTAAAATATATCGGACGATATTTTAAATCGTCAAAAAACGATTCACATCCCTAATGTACATACAGTCTGTAGCTAGTAGGGGTGTGCATTCGTTTTCGCCGTATTGACGATCCGCAACGTATATTGCATTATTCGTAGTATTCATGGGGAAGCGAAATGTATCTCGATTCCCCATGAATACATGAATCTTCACTGAATTATACGGCCACCTAAATAAAAATTTAAACAAACCCCCCACCTTTCTGAACCCCCCCTCAAGACTTACCCAAACTCCCTGGTGGTCCAGCGGGGGATCCAGGAGCCATCCCCTGCACTCACACCCTCGGTGCCGGTTTCATCATGGTGCCAATAGCCTTTGTCACAGGGGCTACCAGTGCCATTGGTCAGCCCCTGTCACATGGCCATCGGCACCATCTTGTGCTCCTACCATGTGACAGGGGCTGACCAATGGCACCGGTAGCCCCTGTGTCATAGTATGGGCAAGGGCTATCGGCGCCATTTTGAGTACTGGCATCAGACGGCCGGCGTGCAGGAGGTCACTCCGGGACCCCAGTTGGACCCTCATGGACTTTTGGTCAGCTTGGGGGGGCCTCCTGACCCCCACAAGACTTGCCAAAAGTCCAGCGGGGGTCCTGGAGCGACCTCCTGCACGCCGGCCGTCCGATGCCAGTACTCAAAATGGTGCCGATTGCCTTTGCCCTCACTATGTCACAGGTACCGACGGTCGGCCCCTGTGACATAGTGAGGGCAAAGGCGATCGGCGCCATTTTGAATACTGGCAGCAGATTTTTGAAGAGCCAGCCTAGCTATCAGGGCCCTCATATGAGAGAGAGAGGCAGACAGACAGACAGACTAGCCATTATGCCCTCATACTAGGTAGGTATTTATACCTCTATATGAGGCCCACCTAGTCACTCGAGGTGAGGTTTAGTTTTAGTGTAGGGGTTAGGGGCCACTTTGACATTCAAAGTGAGACGTACGAACAGAACAGTGCTCTCTTGTGAACATAAGAACATAAGAAAATGCCATACTGGGTCAGACCAAGGGTCCATCAAGCCCAGCATCCTGTTTCCAACAGTGGCCAATCCAGGCCATAAGAACCTGGCAAGTACCCAAAAACTAAGTCTATTCCATGTAACCATTGCTAATGGCAGTGGCTATTCTCTAAGTGAACTTAATAGCAGGTAATGGACTTCTCCTCTAAGAACTTATCCAATCCTTTTTTAAACACAGCTATACTAACTGCACGAACCAGATTTGCTTACCTTCAGAGTGAGTAAACTCCCTCAAAGAAAAGATTTGTGCAATGTTCTCTCAACCTAGCTTGATGGACTCACTCCGAAGATCATCAAATCTTCACAAGAGAGCACTGTTCTGTTCGTACGTCTCACTTTGAATGACAAAGTGGCCCCTAACCCCTACACTAATACCTAAACCTCACCTCGAGTGACTAGGTGAGTCTCATATAGAGGTATAAATACCTACTTAGTATGAGGGCATTATGGCTAGTCTCTCTCTCTCTCTCATATGAGGGCCCTGATAGCTAGGCTGGCTCTCCAGCAGCTTAAAATACTGAAAACACTATTTGCAAAAACATCTCAAAGCATGCTAAAGCCCTGTCGCATGGCTTAACACAAATGAAAAAGGTGTAGTTAAAATCAGCATTACAGCCGTGCAATATGGCTTTGCAAAATAGTGAAGCCAGTCCACTTGGCCAGAAATCCTGACCCAAACTCCTCCCCTTTTTCTGATTTGCATCGCACCATGTGTTATGGTGCTTTTGCATGCGTTAAAAGTGCTTAACACATTTAAAAATGCCTTAAAGCATGTTAAAATGCCATTAGCACTTTGATAAATGACCCCCTTAGATGGGTAAGTCAGAAATTATCTAGCTAAATTAATATTTGGGTGTTAATACTTTGTTTAGCCTTAGACAAAGGAAGTTCATGTCAAAGCTGCTAAAAAGAAGTGCATCAGGTTCCATATGTTTGGGATCTGAAATGACAGAGATAGTCAGGTGCTTCCAGTGGATCCCCTCCAGGTGCAAACCCCTGGAAAAGGGTCCACTTGGAATGAAAGAAAGAAAATATAATTGCTGATTCTATGCCTAGAATATGCCAGACCCAAGAAGTAACATAAAGCTATAAGCAATGCAATTTGAAATCCTATAGAAAATCTGGCATCATGTGCATCTTGTATATTGCCAATTAATTACCCTCACAATTCCCAGATTATTGAAGCAAAATATTACCCCTATATCATGCAGCTGTCCCCCTAAATTACCAATATCACAACTAATGAGAACAACTCTTACAAGGTAATTATTTTTTCCCTGCTACCACCCAAGAATCAGACATTGAAGAAGTACACCATGCCCATTGATTATAAACCCCCAAACCCATACCTCCAGCAATATGTGAATATAACTCCAGATCTACTAGATATTAGAGATGTGCATTCGTTTTTGCCGAATTGGAAAAATGTAACGAAATTGTCCAATTCGGCATGTTTCAGGGAGCCCGAAAAAAATCAGGATTTTCCCGTTTTTTCGCAAAAATTCGTTTTTCTGATTAGGGGTAGATTTTCAGACGAGCGCGAATAGCCTACTTTTGTTTGCGCTCCAGGCGCAAACAAAAGTACGCTGGATTTTAGTAGATACGCGCGTAGTCGCGCGTATCGGCTAAAATCCTGGATCGGCGCACGCAAGGCTATCGATTTCGTATAGCCTGTGCGCGCCGAACCGCGCAGCCTACCCCCGTTCCCTCCTAGGCCGCTCCGAAATCGGAGCGGCCTAGAAGGGAACTTTCCTTTGCCCTCCCCTCACCTTCCCCTCCCTTCCCCTACCTAACCCACCCGCCCGGCCCTGTCTAAACCCCCATCCTACCTTTGTCGGGGGATTTACGCCTCCCTCCGGGAGGCGTAAATCCCCGCGCGCCAGCGGGCCTTCTGCGCGCCGGGCCGCGACCTGGGGGTGGGTACGGAGGCCGCGGCCACGCCCCCGGGCCGTAGCCACGCCCCCGTACCCGCCCCCAAAACGCTGCCGACACGCCCCCGCAACGCCGCACGCTCCGGCCCCGCCCCCTGACATGCCTCCCGACACGCCCACTCTGAAAACCCCGGGACTTACGCGAGTCCCGGGGTTCTGCACGCGCCGGTGAGCCTATGTAAAATAGGCTCACCGGCGCGCAGGGCCCTGCTCGCGTAAATCCGCCCGGTTTTGGGCGGATTTACGCGAGCAGGTCTCTGAAAATCCGCCCTTTAGTGCGCACTAACGGGAGTCAGTGCGCGCTATCTCCCCATTAGTGTGCGCTAACTCCTGTTAGCGCGCACTAACAAAAACTAACAAAAAGTAACAAAATCTAACGGTTTTTGTTAGTGCGCACTAACGGAGAGTTAGTGCGCACTAACTAAAAATCGATTTTTCGTGAAAAAAAAGACCCGAACCGAAAAAACCCGACATTTTCCATGGCGGCCGAAAAACAAAGAACGACACGAACACAAAAAATGATGCACATCTCTACTAGATATTGCCACCACAGTGACACACCATTAAAACCTGCATTCTTAAATCATCTTGTCATTGAATGAAATGGTGCTTCCACCACATTCCAGATGTGGAAGTGGACAACCATCTCAAAAGCACGTTACCACCTTGTCTGCAAAATTAAAATTCTTGTGTCAGAAACTGCATGTAATACAAAGTTACCTTCTTGGCCATACAAGTAATAATCATCAGTTGCTAGAGCTGCTTTACCTTCTTCCTATGCAAACAAGATGTCATGGTAACCAAATCTAACTATTCTTAAGTAGGTATTACTGTGAGAATATACATTTAAATATATAAGATACTTCACCAGTGATATACAAATACACATTCATACTTGCATTCACATCATATAAACAGGACTTATAGGCAACAGTGTATTGTTTCCCAGGTCTGATGAAAAAGTCAGAAAATTACAATGTGAAATATATAATGCTGGATTAACTGAGTAACATATTAGATATAATTATATCAGAAACTGATCACTTATTTTAATATATGTATTTTAAGAATAAAGTAGAATAAAGTATTATTTTTAATATAAATGTTCATAAATCACCAAGCACACCAAAGCACTCTATATATAGTTCCACACCGAAAATGAGTGCTAAGATAAAGTTTGTACAGTCCCAAAAAAACTCAGAACAATTTAAATGTCCAAAGGTAATATTTATTCAAAACGGCAACTCCACAGTATAAATCATGCTTTAAGCAAGGAGGTCCCCCGACACGGACCCGTGTTTCGCCAGGGGCTGCATCGGGGGGGACGCACACAATATTTTAGAATAATCTGTAATTAAAAGAATAAAACAGGACTGTAACAACATGTAGCTGCCAATGTCACAAAAATCCAACAATCTGTTCACTTACCAAGTTGCAGGTTATACACACGTAACAGGGAGCGCGTTTGATAACCATTCAACATGGAGTTTTAAACATGCAAAAGGCGCCAAAATCATTCACAGACCAATCAGCTGTGGTGAACCACCCACCAATCAGAGCCAGGTATTACTGTCCAATGAGCTGTCGGATAAAGTGTACCCATTCAATCTCCTTATTGAGACCTGCGGGGGAACAGTATTAAGTCGATAAATCCAACGTTGTTCACATCGAATCAAGTGGGCATCAAAATCTCCCCCTCTAGGAAGGGGAGATAGCACTTCTAAGACAAAAAAGAAAATATCAGAAATTGAATGAGACAGAGCTACCCAGTGATCGACCAAGGGAGCTAAGAGCCGCGAATGTTTAATATTAGAACGATGTTCTATGATACGAGTGCGAATTTGTCTGTTGGTCTTACCGATGTAAAGTTTATTACAGGGACAACGGATAACATAGATTACACCAGTGGAACTACAGTCAGTACAGTCAAACAGAGTGACTGTACAAACTTTATCTTAGCACTCATTTTCGGAGAGTAATATAAATGTTCAACATTACTGATTTTTTCCTTTGAGGAATTATTTTGCTATATATATATATATATATATATATATATATATATCTATATATATATATATATATATCTATATCTATATATATATATATCTATATCTATATATATATATATCTATATCTATATATATATATATATATATATATATATATATATATATATATATATATATCCACCTATGAAAATCATCTAATTATAGTAACATAATAGATGATAGCGAGGGAAAAAAGACTAATTGACCCATCCATTCTGCTCAGTTGTTCCTGATCCTACTGGCAAGGATATATCCCTGTTGCTAGCTATATTGGATAGATGAGCATTGAAGATCCCTTAATTAGTTTACATCTACCATCCCTCCTTCCCTTATCAAACTACAATGTTTTGAAATAATGTAAATAGTCACTTATATTAGTGTGATGTTACCTGTACGTCTGACCCCCTAGGTCCTTCTGGCCTTTCAGGGCGGTACCTTGACACCCACCAACTTGCTGCACTGAATTGGCTGGTCCCAGAAGATTTAATGTTTTACTTACAGAACTGAGCATTTAATACTTATCAGTAATAATCACATCACATGTCATTACATTTCTGTATACGTTAGCCCCCCCCCCCCCCCCCACCACACACACACACACACACTCTTATGGGTTGCCATTGTTGATTCTATGCAGTATATTTATAATAATGAAAAATATAATCCGACCCTACCTCTCAAGCTATCTCTTAATGAATGACTGTACTATACATTTCGAAGTATGCAAATAATATGGAACACTCCCATAGGCATACATTTGATAAAATAGTATTGCCCTAAAAACTTACAAATGAACAGTTATCAGAAGCAACCAGATTATGAACTCAGTATTAAAGTTGGCCATCAAAGCATTTAACCTGTAACTACACACAAGAGCCTCTGCAGTGTTACATGATGCATAATATACCAAACATATTTCATACAACACAAAATCATTGATTGAGAGTCCTTCTTGGTATTACAAATATAGAATTACTCAGTATCTATCTAGCTCCTACTTTGGGATAACAGACAAAGTGGAAAATTTCATTGAGGTGAAAAGCCATTCTGAAAAGATACCAACTGTCCTAACCAGCTTCAATTCTACCTCTAATTATCCCTCAGCGCATCCTAGAGATACATGGCTGATGACAGGTTAATACCTATCACTGTTAGGTAGACAAAAATAAAGGATTTTAACCCTTCCCCCCTCCCCCACGAAAAGCTCTTAAAAAATGCAACATGAATGCCCAGCATTAAACAATGTAAGATTACCAGGAAATGTAGCAGCTAGCTTCTAGGGATGTGCAGAGGGACGCCATACATTGCATTTGTGATTGGGATTCGTTGGGCAGCAGATATGTTGCATTTGGCCGTATGGCACCCCGATGCATTAATACAGCGATTTCTATTTGTGCCCCAGCTAAAATTAAAATTAACTACAACCCCCCACCCTCCTGACCCCCTCAAGACTTACCAAAACTCCCTGGTGGTCCAGCGGGGAGTCGGGAACCATCCCTTGCATTCTCACACCCTCGGTACCGGTTTCATCATGGCGTCGATAGCCTTTGTCACAGGGGCTACTGGTGCCATTGGTCTGCCCCTGTCACATGGTCATCGGCGCCATCTTGTGCTCCTACCATGTGACAGGGGCTGACCAATGGCACCGGTAGCCCCTGTGACATAGTATGGGGAAAGGCTATCAGCGCCATTTTGAGTACTGGCATCGGATGGCCGGAGTGCAGGAGGTCGCTGGCTCTCCCAAAATCGGCAGCCTGCGCGCGCCGAGCCACGCAGCCTGCCTCCGTTCCCTCCAAGGCCGCTCCAAAATCGGAGCGGCCTCGGAGGGAGCTTTCCTTCGCCCTCCCCTCACCTTCCCCTCCCTTCCCCTACCTAATCCACCCCCCCGGCCCTATCTAAACCCTCCCCTACCTCTATCCCGAAAGTTACGCCTGCTGGAAGCAGGCATAACTTTACGCGCGCCGGGCCAGTTGCCGCGCTTCATGTTCCAGTCTGGGGGCTGGTCCAGGGGCCACTGTCACGCCCCCAGAATGCCCCCGGGCTGGAACCACGCCCCCGGACATGCCCCCGAAATGCCACGTCACTCCCGGCACGCCTCCGAAATGCCGTGTCACTCCCGCACGCCCCCAGATACGCCCCTACATGCAAGCCCCGGGACTTACGCGCGTCCTGGGGCTTGCGCGCGCCGCCAAGCCTATACAAAATAGGCTCAGCACGCACGGGGGGGGTTTGGGGTAGGTTTTCGGGGGGTATGCGTGTATCTTACGTGCGTACCCCTTTGAAAATCTACCCCTTATTGTTGGGTAGAGATATGCATATTTTATAATATGTAGTGACCAAAAAAACAAGATTGGTGCATAAAAAGAGACTTTATTCTGAAAATAATTGAGCCTTACTCTGGCTGAATTTCTGGCCAGAGTAAGCCTTACTCTGGCCAAATTTCACTCCGCACAAAGAGCTGCCTCAGAGGCTACTAAAATCAAAATTAACACACATAGGAACAGTAATAAACATTAAAGTGTGTGAATCATCAAAATTTAAAAAATCATAAAATGTGTAAATAAACATATGAATGCAAAAGAAATACAATGGGGTGGGGTTCTTGTTTGATTTGTTAGAACTCGTCATGTGTTAATTATAATATCCAAAATTGAGTATTGTTTTTTATTTATTTATTAGTTGACTGATTGCATTGTAACAAGCTGTGTGAATGAAAGTTTATGCGTGAGGAAGACCAGACAATCCTAGCTGCCCATGTTATTTGATTGGTACTGATAGTTGATGCATAGGTAAAACTCAAGAGCAAAAAGCTCAATTATATATTTGTACAAATTATATTTTTTAGATTACCTATAATGTAATATGTTTGATTTTTTCTATGTGGTTACCTACAGGAGGGTGACTGAACTTTACTTATATCATCCAGGAATTTTCTAACTGGTTTATATAGTAAGGCATCAATAACATTAATGATTAGACCATTTAAATGATATGTTTAATGATGAAATAAAATATAAATATGTAAAAAAAAATCTAAAGAATCACAGCATTTTCTTTTTTTCATGTTTATTGAGTTTAACTTAATACATCCAAGCAAAACATTTGTTTAGATCAACATGCAGAGATAAATAGCAGAAATAATTACAGGAAATTAAACATTAATCTCACATGTTCTGTCAGTCCATAATTAAAGAGGGAAACCAATCTAATGAGTGAAATCAATTAATTAAAAGAACAATTATCACTAACAAAAGCTGAAGGAGACCCTCTTTGTTCTATTATAATGCTTCAAGTGACAAGAGAGGATAAGGGACTAGGATCCACAACATTAGGAGGATGTCTTGTCTGTGGCTGCTTCACACTAAGAAAAGTAGTCAGTTGAGAAGCATCAAAAAAGACATATTTTACCTTGAATTTTACCGCACATTTACAAGGAAAATAAAGCCAACTAATTACAGCAGGTCTTAATGTTAGAAATCGCTTCCTCTTTGCTTGAGTTGCCTAGCAAAATCAGGACAAATGTGAACTTTTAAAACAAAAAAATTAACTTCCCTGTTATGAAACAATTTCATAATAAACTCCCTGTCAGAATCAAGAACAAGAGTGACTACAAGGGTAAATGGCATAACCCTATTCTCTGAATATGTTTTCAAGAAAGAGAACAAATGAAAATCATCTGTTGAAATTTGAGGGTCACATTCTTCCTGCACAGACTTTTGAAGAGAAGGCAAATTATAAACCTTTGAAACTGGTAGTAATACATTTTCAGGAATTTTCAGAATCTCAAGAAGATATTTGCAAATCATTTCCATTGGAAACATGAGTCTCTTCTTTGGAAAGTTTATAGTCCAAATGTTGTGCTAAGGAACAACATTTTCTGAGTTCTCAAATTTGTTTTGGTGAAATAGGTTACTCTTAGAAATGGCAGCTAATGACCCTTGTATAGTAGTTTCCCAAGAATTAAACATTTCCATCATCTAAGATAAGAGAATGTTGATGTTGTGTAGTTGGCATGGCTTTGGTTAGACCTTGGTGCTGGGATGCAAACCAGCTGTGATAGCATCCCAAATGGCATCCAAAGAAACATTTGGGGGCATAAGATGGCAAAAAATCTGTACCTCATTGATCTCCACATACTGCTGGCAGAAAAACTTGAGCTCCCTCAGATGACTGTGAAACCTCCACATGAAAAGATCCTGGAACCAGACTCCTCTCAGTACCCACCTCCTCCATCCAATCATTCCCCATTTCTAGTCCAGCTGGCAGTGAAATTTCATTGAGCCACAATTCTGCCGAAGGAATGCCTCTGTTGCTAGAAAGCTAGGGTGCAGGCTGAGGAGGAGAAAGGCGTAACTACATTGCGAGAGAGATTTCTGAGTTAGGAGCCATTGTCTGTGTTCCTTCACCCAGCAAAGAATCCAATGACTGCTCAATGGAGCTCAGTTGAGGGTCGACCCGCCAAAGGAGATGATGATCCATGGGGCCCATTAGTGTAGATGTAGCTGAGATTTCAGGATACACACGGGCTTTACACTTTCTCCTACCCATAAGAATGTCAAAAAAGAAATAAAGAGGTAAAAATTTTAATACAATAATGGAAGGTCCTTAGGAGCTTACTTTTAGTTGATAGCCATCTTGGATCTGCCCTTTAGAATCAGAACATGTTCTAATATTATTTGTATGTGCAATAAACTTATGTAAAAATTATAGTTCTAGTTTGTTCATTTTTACAATATTTTGACTTATAGCACCATAAAAATAAGCACCATAAAACTGGTATTGTTAAAATACAGTGCAGTTCATATAATCTGATTACAAGTAATTCCCTGTGTTTTGCTGAGGAGTATAGCTATTGCTTTTTAACCTTCTACCAAGTAATGACTACATGCCAAACTGGAACTTTCATACAATTTGGCTAACTGTTAGCCAATCAGAATGTGAAATTAGTTAAGGCTGCATCTATCAAGGAGATAACTCTAAGCAATCTCTAGTTGGACAGTTTTTCAATTCTGTCTCTGAATTATTGCTGCAATTTTAAACTGTTTATGTGAGTAAATCATTAAAAAAAAAAAATCAGACTAAGAAGGTACTGAGCAATCCATGTATTTATGACTCATGGTAACATTGGTGCTGGACATTAGGCAAGAAAACACTTTTCTTGGAAGTGACTGACTTCATAAATCACTACTCAACTATGTTAAACTACTGATAGCTAAGAGCATCTGCAGTAACTGTCTATAATTAGAGCTATGTGCCGGCATGCATTAGTCTCTTTAAATGTCCTAGCTTAAAATTCAAAGAAGGAAAGACTGATTGTTATACAAAATTATTTCAGCCAAGTTTGTTACCTAAGCTGTCAGCTGAGTTTCAGTCCCAATTCTATTAAAGTTCAAGTCTCCATTTAATTATTAAACCTTAGTGAATCATTCTATGTCAATTAATTACTAGCATTTTTGGTGGTTGTTTTTTTTTTTTTTTTCCTTTACATAGTAACATAGGAACAGAAAGAGGTAGCAAATGAAGACCATAAGGCCATTCTAGTCTGGTGCAATGTCATGGTACCACACTAAGGGGGTTATTTTCAAAGGCTATTGCACACGATAGCTTGCCGGGGGAGGAGTCGGGGCGGCGAGGAGGCGGACGCGGCACTATCTTTGCTGGTGGCAATAAGGTAAGACATGTTATCACTGCCAATAGCACACCCAATAGCACCACCTTTCACGGTGGTGCTATTGGGTACGAAAGCCGGCAGCGATAACACTGCAGTTGTGTGATCTCTGCCGGCTTTCGCAGGCCCGCCCCACTTCGCCCCCCCCCCCCCCCACACCCCCGTTAGCTCTGGGATTCACCATTCTTCACGAGAATGGAAAATCCAGGCCTAAATGATGAAGAACAATTAGCCAATACAAGAAACTAATCAATGGTTAACCTGGTATCTTGTTATATATCATGACAAGTAGCCATAAAGTCTTGTAGGACCCTTACTCTTAGAGTCAGTATAAAAAGCAGACTCTATTATGGTATAGGGTCACTTTACTTTACTTAATTTATATTAAATTAAATAAATTAGCCAAGCCAGTCTGCCCAGATCAGATGTGTCCTTTCTGCTTTTCTACCACTTTGGGTTCATAAACATTAGGGATGTGCGCAATAACATTTTGCAGGGGTTTTTTTTTTTTTTTTTTACATTTGAACCTTTTTTGCCTGAATTTCATTTTGGGGGGGATTTTTTTTTTTTCATGTAAAATCGTTGCATGCTCTTTTTAAAAAGGGCACAGCTGGATAAATTGGTCTGATCCAAAATTATATTTGTCTGCTAGACTAAAATTATGGGTAAGTTTCCCATAACACACATTTTTTTCTGGGTTAAAAAGAGCTGTTTACGGACTGTGTGTGTGTATGTGTTTCGGTTGAGGAGTAAAACAGCACAAGTAACATTTAATTTTCCAATGCTTATGAGCTTTTTGTCTTCACTTGGCCACCAGCACAAATTACAGATGTAAAGGATGCATGCCTTTTGTACACACATGCATTATGCTAACAAATATTTATTCACATATTATGCTTACCAAACCATGCATGTAGTTCCCCTTTGAAAATTAGCTATGAAGTACATGCTTTAAAGTGTGTGTATAGTTTACAAATAGTGGTCCATTGAAAAGTGCCCACAGACCAATAGCAGAAAAAGATTGTATTTATAAAGAAACAAAATAAAGCACAGAAGAAACAACAAATCTCCTTTTGAGATTTTGGTCCTGACTTTGGATGTTTTTGTCTAGTTTATTGCTTTCCTGGGTGTTTGAGTCATAACATGACCCCACTTATTGAAGTTCTTAGTAATAGCTCATTAGATATAAATTTTAGTAGGGGACTTCAGTCTTCCCATTGGGGTAGATTTTAATAGATACATGCGTGCGTCCATGTGCGTGCGCTACCCGGCGCACACACATGGACACGTGATTTTATAACATGCGCGCACGTGTTTTAAAATCGGGGTCAGCGCGCGCAAAGGGGTGCACAATTGCGCACCTTGCATGAGCCGAGCCCAAGTCGAGTCGTGCTGCCTTCCCTCCCACCCCACCTTTGCTTCCCTTCCTCTACCTCCCCTGTCCTTTCCCCCCTACATTTTTCTTTTGCTTTAAAACTTACTTCAGCCCCACACTATATAATATCAGGTAAACAGATGCATGTGCCACATGGTGCATGCCTGGCTTTTAAAACTCACCTCTAAGAGAACCGGAGTCACTTTTTTTTTTTTTAAAGAATCTGATAAGTAAAATTCCCAATGTTTCAGCAAGTGAAGAGCTAGATTTGGGTGACAGTTAATGTGACTAGCATGAACACATCTGTCTCTTGTAATCTCTATGTCTCTTTGACTCTTGAAGATTGCCTCGCTCAATCACTTTTTTTTTCACTTTATCTAGTTGTGAAAGAGTATTCAAACAGCCTATGTCAAGATTAGAAGTAGTTTTCTTTGGTTTTGGGATAATTGCCAGGTGTTTGGCAATCATGCAAAAAGCCAAAAGTGCTAATGTTGCTGTTCTTTCAGAAGCACCTGAGATTTAGTAAGAAACACTTTGTCCGTCAAATGGAGCAATGGACCCTAGGATAGTAATGTTTCCATAAACATTGTATTAGTGCCTAATTAATTTGAGAGCATCAATATGCCATGACAGAGAAGCAGACCGGGACTATATCAAATGGATCTTCAAGCTACTTACCGTCACAGCTGTCAGCTCCTTCTACTAACAATCACTGTACATGCAAAGCTTTCTCCTATTTAAAAAAAAAAAAAAAAAAAAAAGACAGAAAAGACTAACATGATCCATGGCATTCATTATATTTTTCCCCTAGTGGATAAAAGGTAAACTCCCAGCTAAGAAAATCAGTGCCTTTTCAAATGCTGTATATATTTGTTGTAATTTAAAACAATTGGGAAACATTTTGCATTGTTGCCTTTTTTTTTTATTTTTTAATAAGGTAATTGTTTCTGGGGGATGCTGAAGATCTTTAATTGTTAGAGGCTTTGAACTAAAAATTGATCAGATGTTTGATTAGCAGAATGGGAATGAGCTGCAAGTCAAAATTAGAACTGTGCAAGCGAAAGGGACCACATTGCAATAACTGTCTGTAGTGGTTCGGAGACTTGACAGAAGTACAGCAGCAGAACAAGGGGCAGTTGCGCAGTAGAGAAGTGTGAAACTCGATAATCCATTAGAAAATGTAAGAAAGTCTTGCTACTGCATCACTCATGCACGTGGTACTAGAGATTAGGGAAGTTCAATCGTTTAGGATAGATTAGGCATTCATCCTGGTTCAGGCAACCTGGAAACCGAACCAAATGTTCCCAAAATTTCAGGGAAATTCTGTTTTTGGGCACGAACCCAAATATGAAATTTCCCACGGCGGGCCGAAAACAACACCCAAACCAAAAGGTTTGGGCTTTGCACATCTCTACTAGAGATGTCCTTTTATTAAAACAAAAGAGGAGATTTTAACGTTTCCCCATTTTGCTTCATTTCATTTTTGTAACCCCCACCCCGGTGTGCAGATCCAGCATGGGTGGGGCCATAAAGTTATTTATAGTCTCTTTGGGGCAGGGACCCTGGCTTGCTCTTCTGTCTCCCTTACCTCCCAAGGTGTGGCTTCTTTTGACTGGGAAAAGAAAGTCCTCTCAGGTCCCAGTGTGAGGTGACTGACTTCCTCTCCTGAGCTCCCAGGACGAGGTGGATTCCTAGACACTGTGCGCTGTATGCTGGGTACTGAGTGCCCGAAGAAGATGCAGGGACCGCTGGTTTAGTGTCCAATTACTGTAAACAACTCCGGACTGATGGCATAATAAATATGAATTTCTAGCTCCACAGGTCTTTCGCTTTCTCCCTTTCTTTATTAGCAATTCTGTGTCCCCCTATCTGTGCAAGAGTCTCTTAACAAGGCTGGGAACCTGATTACCCTCCTGGATTAGGCTCAGCAGTGATCCCTTTGGTTAGGGCCCCTTTAGAATATGTAAAACCCTTACCAAACGGCAAAAACTGTCTCTGCACAGAGAGTATTTCTCTCTCTCTCCCCCCAGAGGTTTTGAAGACTCCAATCGGGTGTCCTATTTTAGATGAATTATTACTCACAGTTAGATGTCCTTTGTCTGGATAGGGATCCTTCATGAAACCGCAGGCTTCACCGGTCCACTGATGGCTGGGAAGAGGGGCAGAAGACCCTTCCTCCCAGATTTTGGAAATAAACTGTCTTCTGTCCCAAAAAAGGTAAATAACACCGGACACACCTGCAATGGGTCACCACCTCGAATGAGCAGCTCTTCCCTATCCCTGGACATCTTCAGCACAGGGTTCCCCAATCCCTGTGTCTCGGAAAGGCCCGGGTGTTCAGCAGAGCTCCTACCATGAAAAAGTCCAAAGTCCAACTTACTCCCTGGACGCCCTCTGTACCTCTGAAGGGAGAGCACAGCAGGAATGCCCAGACCCAATCTGGAGGGTCTCGGTCTCCAAGGCTCCAGGCGGACCCGCAATGTAACTCAAGAAAAGCTCCAACCTTCCTCTGACTGTCAACTAAGACTACCCCCAGAGCCCTTTGTGGGGCTCTGCTACAAACCCTCTTGCAGCCCCGCAATGGGAGAGCTGCCAAATGAATGGATCCTCCCCCCCCCCCCCCCAATTATCCATTTCTAACTGCACTAGTATATATAAACACAGGGCTTATTGGTAACCTGGAAAGGTGCCCGGGTTACATTATTGTTTTCCTCTCATTTTATTTTAAATTATCCATTCTCTGCCCCACAATCCCTTACCCTACCTCCTGTGCTACTTCCAGATGCCCTCAGCCACTCCCAGACACTTTTACCCTAGAAATCTTGAAAATTAAATTAAATATTCACACAGCACGAGCAATCCCTGTTGCTTCTGACCTGCTGCTGCTATTTCGAATGGTGCCGGCAGACTGAGGCCAGTGTCATTATTACTTTCTTCCATACAAAATGTCACCAGCCTGAGTATGACAGCCAATCCTGCTCACCTTTTTTTTTTCTGCAGCAGTCAAAAAAGCAAACAGAATGTTAGGAAATATTAGGAAGGGAATGGTGAATAAAATGTCATAATGCCTCTATATCGCTCCATGGTGAGACCCCACCTTGAATTCTGTGTACAATTCTGGTTACCGCATCTCAAAAATGATGTAGTTGCGATGGAGAAGGTACAGAGAAGGGCAACCAAAATGATAAAGGGGATGGAACAGCTCCCCTATGAAGAAAGGATGAAGAGGTTAGGGCTGTTCAGCTTGGAGAAGATATGGCTGAGGGGGGATATGATAGAAGTCTTTAAGATCATGAGAGGTCTTGAATGAGTAGATGTGAATCAGTTATTTACTAGGGATGTGAATCGTTTTTCAACGATTAAAATTATCGTCCGATAATGTTTATATCGTCTTAAATCGTTATAGAACACGATACAATAGAAATTCTAACGATTTATCGTTAAAAATCGTTAAATCGTGTTAGTGCGCACTAACTCGAGTTAGTGCGCACTAACTCCCCGTTAGTGCGCACTAACTCGATTTAGTGCACACTAACTGAAAATGATACAAATAAACACTTTCCAGGTCACTGAAGGTCAGTTAGGAATGAATATGTGTTCCTATTGGCTGGCTGCCCTCTTATCTATTGATATTACCAAGGTTACCACTGAGGTGATGGTTGGGGGGATGGGAAATGGAACTGGAAACTAACGAACACCAACAGAAAATGAAACAAAGTGTTCACACTTCCCAGGTCAGTAAAGGTCACTTAGGAATGAATATGTATGTATGTATTCCTATTGGCTGGCTGTGCTCTTATCTATTGATGTTACCAATATGGTTGGGGGGATGTGAAATGGAAACAGTTGGAAGCTTGACAAAAAAAGTAATGTAATGATCAGCACTCACGTGACTAGAACTTGTTTGTTTATTATTTTTGTTAGCAGGCACCTGAAATGCTAGTGCATGTTGAATTTGCCAATCACTGTGCATTTTAGAAAGGTGGTCCTGGCTGGAACTGTACACAGTTCAAATATATGTAATTGATTGTTGGTAAGTGTATTTTTTAAGTAGCCACACTGGCACCAGTATGTTTACTTTTCCTCCTACTTAACTCACTAGCTCAGCTTTGTAAGAAGGGCTTCTCTGCTTGTGTGTTGTTTTTGTTTGGTGTGAGGAGAGCAGAAACATCAGATCTTTATTCAATCTACTACAGTCATCTCTTACAGTGCCCTATCCCTATTAATACCAGGAGTGTTGTGATCTTCCTGCACACAGTGCCCTAACCCTGATACCAGTCTGAGACAGCTCCCTCCCTGCATTACTAGTGAGAGGCTGGCTTCACAGACAGGGGGGAGCTGCCTGACCCTCACTCCTGACTTCCCCCAAGTCCCAGCTAGTGAATGGTGTGTGGGTGAGGGGGGGGGGGAGGATGGTGAAGTCTGAGACAGCTCCCTCCCTGCATTACTAGTGAGAGGCTGGCTTCGCAGACAGGGGGGAGCTGCCTGACCCTAACTCCTGACTTCCCCCATGTCCCAGCTAGTGAATGGTGTGTGGGTGAGGGGGGGGGGGGGGGGAGGATGGTGAAGTCTGAGACAGCTCCATCCCTGCATTACTAGTGAGAGGCTGGCTTCGCAGACAGCGGGGAGCTGCCTGACCCTCACTCCTGACTTCCCCCATGTCCCAGCTAGTGAATGGTGTGTGGGTGAGGGGGGGGGGGAGGATGGTGAAGTCTGAGACAGCTCCCTCCCTGCATTACTAGTGAGAGGCTGGCTTCACAGACAGGGGGGAGCTGCCTGACCCTCACTCCTGACTTCCCCCATGTCCCAGCTAGTGAATGGTGTGTGGGTGAGGGGGGGGAGGATGGTGAAGTCTGAGACAGCTCCCTCCCTGCATTACTAGTGAGAGGCTGGCTTCACAGACAGGGGGGAGCTGCCTGTCCCTCACTCCTGACTTCCCCCATGTCCCAGCTAGTGAATGGTGTGTGGGTGAGGGAGGGGGGGTGGATGGTGAAGTCTGAGACAGCTCCCTCCCTGCATTACTAGTGAGAGGCTGGCTTCACAGACAGGGGGGAGCTGCCTGACCCTCACTCCTGACTTCCCCCATGTCCCAGCTAGTGAATGGTGTGTGGGTAAGGGGGGGGGGGGAGGATGGTGAAGTCTGAGACAGCTCCCTCCCTGCATTACTAGTGAGAGGCTGGCTTCACAGACAGGGGGGAGCTGCCTGACCCTCACTCCTCCGGGGTATTGTGATCTTCCTGCACACAGTGCCCTATCCCTGATACCAGGGGTGTTGTGATCTTCCTGCATGCAGTGCCCTATCCCTATTAATACCAGGAGTGTTGTGATCTTCCTGCATGCAGTGCCCTATCCCTATTAATACCAGGAGTGTTGTGATCTTCCTGCATGCAGTGCCCTATCCCTGATATCGGGATGTGTGCAAGAAGATCACAACACCCCCGGTATCAGGAATAGGGCACTGCGTGCAGGAAGATCACAACACCCCCAGTATCAGGAATAGGGCACTGTGTGCAGGAAGATCACAACACCCCTGGTATTAGGGATAGGGCACTGTGTGCAGGAAGATCACAACACTCCTGGTATTAATAGGGATAGGGCACTGTGTGCAGGAAGATCACAATACCCCTGGTATCAGGGTTAGGGCACAAGTTCTAGTCACATTGACTGATCACATTACTTGTTTTGTCAAGCTACCAACTGTTTCCATTTCCCATCCCCCATATACTGTCAGTAGGAAACTTGGTAACATGAATAAATAAGAGGGCAGCCAATAGGAATACATATTCATTCCTAAACTGACCTTAACTGACCTGAAAAGTGTCAAATTGTATCATTTTCAGTTAGTGCGCACTAACTCCCAGTTAGTGCGCACTAACTCCCGTTAGTGCGCACTAACTCGAGTTAGTGCGCACTAATCGGAAAAAACGATTTTTTAACGATTTTTTAACTAAAAAATCGTGCCTAAGACGATTTTCTTGCCCTGCCACACGATTTCTATCGTTAAGACGATATGGAAAACGATTCACATCCCTATTATTTACACTTTCGAATATTAGAAGGACTAGGGGCCATTCCAAGAAGTTAGCAAGTAGCACATTTAAGACTAATCGGAAAAAAATATTTTTCACTCAACGCACAATAAAGCTCTGGAATTTGTTGCCAGAGGATGTGGTTAGTGCAGTTAGTATAGTTGGGTTCAAAAAAGGTTTGGATACGTTCCTGGAGGAGAAGTCCATTAACGGCTATTAATCAAGTTTACTTAGGGGTAGATTTTCAAAGTGGTACGCGCGTAAAATACGCGTGTACCGCCTGAAAACCTACCCCAGCCCCCCCCCCGCGTGTGCTGAGCCTATTTTGCATAGGCTCGGCGGCGTGCGCAAGCCCTGGGACGTGCGTAAGTCCCGGGACTTGCAAAAAGGGGCGGTCGGGGGCGCGGCTAGGGGGCGCGGTTTGGGATCGTGGGTGTGTCTGGGGGCGTGTGGGAGGTCGGGGGCATGGCCGAGTGCCCCGACACAGCCGAGTGCCCCGACACAGCAGCCTGTGTCGGGGCCTGCCGCGCCGGCGCGCGTTAGTTACTATTGCCCGGAGGCAGTAGTAACTTTTGCGATAAAGGTAGGGGGGGGGTCTAGATAGGGCTAGGGGGGTGGGTTAGGCAGGGGAAGGGAAGGTGCGGGAAGGTAGAAAGAAAGTTCCCTCTGAGGCCGTTCTGATTTCGGAGCGGCCTCAGAGGGAACGGGCAGCGCGCGCAGGGCTCGGCGCGCACAATTTGCACAAATGTGCACCCCCTTGTGCGCGCCGACCCCGGATTTCATAAGATACGCACGTATCTTATAAAATCCAGTGTACTTTTGTTCACACCTGGTGAGCGAACAAAAGTACGCGCGTGCGAACATTTATAAAATCTACCCCTTAGGGAATAGCCACTGCTATTAATTGCATCAGTATTTATTTATTTATTTAGGGTAGCATGGGATCTTCTTTGTGTTTGGGTAATTGCCAGGTTCTTGTGGCCCGGTTTTGGCCTCTGTTGGAAACAGGATGCTGGGCTTGATGGACCCTTGGTCTGACCCAGCATGGCAATTTCTTATGTTCAAAATGAGAATTTTGATGACCTCCAATTGGAGTCCTCAGTCCCAGCAGAAAGAGGATTTTAGACTCTCTTGTTGGAGGGATGGTCCTGCCAAACAAGGACACCTGGCTATCTGGCAGTCTCATTAAATCCAAGCCCTGGGAAGTGAGTGTCTGCACAGATTGAGGGGAAACAGACTGAAACCTGAAATTTGTTATGGTGCTGAGACTGTGTTAAGTTATGCAACTATTACAACTGATTACCCATCCGTAAAGTCTTTCTTTTTGGACCCTAAACCAATGCCTCCACAGTGTTTATTGGTACAGCACAACCAGTGGGGACAAAAAACTTTCTCTCTCCCTGGGAAGGAGTCTTGAGGCACATTTGTCTGTTTGGGCCTTGAAGGGAGGTTTCATTTCCTCCCACCAATAAAGAACCCCACCTTTGGTGAAAAGAGACAGTTAAAGAGCTAGCCAAAATAATAAAGGAACAAAATGCTGTCTTTTCAACTTCCTAGTATATTAAATATAACCAGTAATGAACATTACATGAGACTGTATATTAGGATGGAAACAATTGGAGTTAGCACGTGGTGTTTCAGAGGTCAGCCTTCTCAATGTCAAGCAATATCAGTACTAATGGAATGTCATAATTAAAATTAATTGGATTAGAATCTGTGACTTTAAGATTAATGTAGGCTCTTTTCAGTTGCTATTCTTAAGGTTAAGAGAACTGCTTAGTTTGAGTCCTTCCTTTTCCTCTTAATTTCTTCCTGTTGTATAAATAGCAGAAATGCTTTAAACTAATAAATTAGCATCTATAATGTTTATTTGCCTTCAACATGCTTTCTAAGGTCCATGCGAAAATCTAGCAATTAACATAGTAACATAGTAATGATGGCAGATAAAATCCAAATGGTCCATCCAGTCTGCCCAGGCATTTTTCTTAAGGTAGTAATTGCCCCTCCATTCAGGTTACCCCCAGGCATTCTGTTATTGGTAGTCAGTCACTACCATTCCATGCAGGTTACCCCCATGTAGTTTTGTAAATCAAACTGGACTCGCCTCTTGTCTGCAGTTTTTGGGGTAGGAGGTCTAGGTGAACTGTGAGGAGCTCAGTTCGAAGATCCTAGCGGGTCTAGGTGAACTGGAGATGGACTGAATGACCTAGCAGAGGCATCAGCAAACTGGGGATTTCAAATTCATGCACAAGTAAATATTTTCTTCACGATATATGCACATACTTTAAAATATATTCACCTTCTCATATAAACCGGGATTTTTACACATACATGTCATATTTTTTCAAGCATAAAATATAAGCATATTTCTTTATAAAATAGAGAAATAAATGTTTTCATTGCGTGCAGGTTACCCCCATGCAGAAATATCACACCACCTCTTTCTTCTTTTTCAGCCTCAAGCCTTTAGGGATCCTCAGAGTTTGTCCCATGCCCTTTTGAATTCATTTATTGCTCTCATTGTCACCATCTATTTTGGAAGGGTTGCAGCTCACCACAAGAACACATGAATGTTTGCAACGCAATGAAAACATTTATTTCTCTATTTCTCTATTTATTAGGTATGCCCGCGCGATTCAGTAAGTAAAATGTGCAGCCAAGCCGCACATTTTACTTTCAGAAATTAGCGCCTACCCAAAGGTAGGCGCTAATTTCTTCGGGCACCGGGAAAGTGCACAGAAAAGCAGTAAAAACTGCTTTTCTGTGCACCCTCCAACTTAATATCATGGCGATACTAAGTTGGAGGTCCCGAAGGGTAAAAAAAGTTTAAAAAAAAAAAAAATTGGAAGTTGGCCGGCGGCTGTCGGGTCGAAAACCGGATGCTCAATTTTGCCAGCATCCAGTTTCCGAGCCTGTAGCTGTCAGCGGGCTCGAGAACCGATGCTGGCAAAATTGAGCGTCGGCTGTCAAACCCCCGCTGACAGCCGCCGCTCCAGACCAAAAGGAGGCGCTAGGGACCCGCTAGTTTCCCTAGCGCCTCCTTTTGCCTGTTTCTACCGCCGTACCTAATTTAAATATTGCATCGCGCGCACAGGCTCTCCCGCGGACTTTACTGAATCGGCCTGTTAGTTAGCTAAATTCTAGCAACTAATTTATAAGCCAGCTAAAATATAGCCAGATAAGTGCCAACATTTTCATTTAACTGGTGTTTAAACATGGACATATCTCTGTGAATAAATCAAGAATTTTTGTTTATATATAATGTTCATAAAGTGCCAATGTCCATAAAAATATCTCCTACGTCTAATAATCATGAAACATTCTCAGTTGAATAAGGATCAAAAATAAAGATCATTGCTTCCACTAATATGTCCTAGCAGACATAATGGGCCAGATTTTCTAACCTACGTGCGGGCGTAGATTTGTGCGCGCAACCCGATTTTATAACATGTGCGAGCAGCTGCGCGCATGTTATAAAATCCGGGGTCGGCGCGCGCAAGGGGGTGCACAATTGTGCACCTTGCGCACACCGAGCCCTAGGGAAGCCCCGATGGCTTTCCCCGTTCCCTCGGAGGGAACTTTCCTTCCGTGCCCCGCACCTTCCCCTCCCTTCCCCTATCTAACCCGCCCCCCAGCCCTACCTAAATCCCTCCCTACCTTTATTTAAGTTGTGCCTGCCTCTGGGCAGGCATAGGTTGTGCGCGCTGGCTGAGTGCCGGCGTGTGATTCCGCAGCCTAGCAGGCCTTTGAAGGCCTCTGGCCACGCTCCCGTCCCGGACTGGGGCCCTTTTTCAAGCCCCAGGACATACACGCGTCCCGGGGCTTGCTCGCGCAGGAGTGGGTTTTCGGGGTTACGCGCGTAACCCTTTGAAAATCCACCCCAGTGTTTTCAAACTATATGGCTGCCTAGAGGGAATGAGAAAATACATAGGGTTGAATTTTAAAAACCCAGTGCATGCCAAAGCCAGGAGGTATGAGCACAAGTAGGTGCGAATTCCTTGCAAATCTCGCGAGAATCACTATAAGTACTGGGCTTGACGGCGTCTCTGTTTGACACTAGCAGAAGGAATGTCAGAGTGTTTTGCAGGTACTTGATCTCTCTGAAGCGCAATCAGTTAAGTATTTGGCTGTGATTCCTACGTTTGATGCAGATACTATGGCTTTGTTTTATTGAGAAGCAACAGCACAAACTGTCCTTCAATTTGGAATGACCTTTTTATATTTTTTTAAAAGTAAATTGGCAAAAGGTTTGTCCTAGTCATATATTTTTATACAATTAATATTATGATGATAACTTATGGTTAATGTGCTATAGACTACTGGCTGTGCAATTCTCAATAGTTTTGAATATTTTTTTTAAATTAATAGTAAGAACTTCATTTATTATTTTACTTATTTTTAAACATTGCTAGAATTATATAACAGATGAATGGTTTGTTTAAAATCTATATGTTGTTGTTTCTATTTAGACACTAATGATATTGTGACATTGTGACAGTGTGACAGCAGCCCTGCAGGCATATTTTAAGTCCTGCTAATTGAAGTAAGCCCTAACTATGATTACATTGACTCCACTATATCCTCTGATTAAGAATTACATTCATAGAAAGTCTGCCTCTCCAGTTCTATTGAATCATTCATTCTTTGTTTTCTGTCTGCACCATGTTGATGTCCAAATGCAATTTTAATTTGTTTGGATTCCATGAGTTTATATAGCTATACATGTATCAAGCACTTTTTGTTTGTATTCACACATTAATACATGTATTTTATTTTTAATTATTTAATTGTGTTATTTTCATTTTTATCTGAACACCTATACATGTATTTTATTTTATGATTTAAGTACGTACATCTATACATGTATTTTATGTCCTTATTGTTTTGAATTATTTAATTGTGTTGTTTTAAGGTTTTATATTTATTTGTTCAATTTTAGTTGCCCCTGAGGCAGCTCTATGAGCGAAACTCGGCCAGAGTCGGGCATTGAAATAAAGGGCTTCT